>NW_026589732.1:6740393-6889526 GCF_907164565.1 Psammomys obesus | reverse complement strand
ATTAATAATACCTATCTACAAATCCAGCCTTATGGAAGATACCATAAGGAAATCTGCAACTCAAGGAAGGCCACTACACCCAGAAAAATATAGGAAATAAATAACCCCACTTCAGAAAAGTAAAAGAAGGAAATCACAAGAATGTGCAGCACGGGGTGCGCTTGGACACACACACACACACACACACACACACACACACACACTATGGCCATTAACATAAAAAAACAGAAAATAACAACCACTGGTTATTAATATCTCTCAATATCAATGGTCTCAACTCCCCAATAAAAAGACACAGGTTAACAGAAATTGACAAAAATCAGGACCTATCATTCTCTGCGTACAAGAAAAACACCTCAGCAATAAACATAGACATTACCTCAGAGTAAAAGGCTGAAAAAGGTTTTCAAAGCAAACATACACAAGAAGCAAGGTGGAGTGGCCATTCTAGTATCTAATAATATAGACTTTAAACAAAAATTAATCAAAGAGATGGAGAAGGATATTTCATACTCATCAAAGGGACCTACCAAGGTGACATGTCAATTCTGAACAGCTATGCTCCAAATGAAAAGGCACCGACAGTCACAAAAGTAATATTACTAAAGCTAAAATAACACATCAAACCACACACATTCATAATAGGAGACTTCAATACCTGACTCTCAAATGGGCAGATCATCAAGACAGAAACTACCTGGGAAAATAATAAAACAAACAGATGTCATGAAGCCAATGAACCTAACATGTATCTATAGAACATTTCACACAAACATATGAGACTATACCTTCTCAGCACCTCATGGAATCTTCTTCCAAACTGACAACCAAACAAGCCTCACCAGATACAAGCAGAATGAAATAACCAACTGTATCTTATCAGACTACCACGGAGTAAAGCTGGAACTCAACAACAGAAAGAAGCGAAAGCCTGCAAGCTCATGGAAACTGAACAACTCTCTACTCTACTCAACGACTGGGCCAGGAAAGAAATAAAGAAATTAAAGCCTTTTAGTATTCAATGAAAATGAAGGCACAACAAACCTGAACATATGGGACACGATGAAAGCAGTGCTAAGAAGAAAGTTTACAGCACTAAGTGCCTTCATAAAGAAATTGGAGAGATTTCCAACTAGGAATTTAGCAGCACACCTGAAAGCTCTAGAACAGAAAGATACAAACAAACCAAAGAGAGCAGACGACAGGGCTGAAATAAAAAATTTGGAAACAAAGAGAACAATACAAAGAATCAATTAAACCAAGATCTTTGATACTCCCATTCCAACCCACTCCACCCCCATTCACCCAAAATCGCTATTTGCTTTTTACTTCCTAATTAGATCTGCCTGTTCATGCTGGTACCTCACTCTTTACCTAATCTCTATAGATTCAATACAGGTCCTTTGAGAAAAATCAACAAGATGGACAAAACATTAGGCAAACTAAATACAAGGCAGGCTTACTTCAAAGGCCTGCATGCCACAAAATTGGAAAACCTAAAGAAAATGGACAATTTTCTTGATAGATTTCACCTACCAAAGTTAAATAAAGATCAAGTAAACAGTTTAAGCAGTCCTGTAACCCCTAAGGAAATACAAGCTGTCATCAAAAGTCTCCCATCCCAAAAAAGCCCAGGGCCAGACAGTTTCAGCACAAAATTTTACCAGACTTTCAAAGAAGAATTAACACCAATATGCTTAGATTTTCTTTTAAGGAAGTTGTGTATGATAAATTCAGAGCACTATGTGTTTTGAAACAAAAGGAAGAAATACTGTTTTAAGTTAGTTGTTTTCTATTACTTAATCAATATTTTAAGATTCATTTTCTTCTTACTATTTTTTTCCTTTGTTGAAATTGGATTCTTTTTTTCACATAATATACCTTGATTGATGGTCCTTCTCCCTCTACTCCTCCCAGTTCCTTTCCATCTCCCCTCCCATCTCTATCCAGTCCCTTTCTGTCTCTCATTAGAAAAGAACAGGCATTATAATATAATATAAAATAATAATATAATATAATATAATATAATATGATATGATATGATATAATATAATATAATATAATATAATATGATATGATATGATATGATATGATATGATATGATATGATATGATATGATATGATATGATATGATATGATATGATATGATATGATATGATATAATATAATATAATATAATATAATATAATATAATATAATATAATATAATATAATATAATATAATATAATATAATATAATTAATATAATTAATATAATTAATATAATTAATATAATTAATATAATTAATATAATATAATATAACCAGATAAAACAAAAAAAATTCACATTGAATTTGGTAAGGCAACCCCCTCTCTCCCCCCAAAAAAAGGAAGCAAAGAGCCCAAGAAAAGGCACAAGAATTAGAAACTCATTCCATTTGCACACTCAGGGATCTCATTAAAAAAAAAAAAGAAGAAGAAGAAGAAAGAAAAAGAACCATGAAACTGGAAGCCATAGTCTGTACAGAGAAGACCTGGTACATATCCTTACATGATCTGTGCATGCTGCTTGTCTCTGTGACTTCATTTAAGTCCATTTAGGACACCCAGCCCTAAATGGGATGTCTCCATCAAATCTCCTTCCTCAGTGCCTAGAAACTATGTGAAATAGGAGGCTGAAAGGAAGATTGCAAGAGCCAGAGGGATTAGAGGATACCCAGAAAACAAGGCCAATGACTCAATTAGACGTACCCAATCCAGGTGATAGAAGCTTTGTTTGGTAACAAGAGATGGCCAGTTGGGACTCTGTCTCTCTCTTTATTTCTTTCTTTGTCTTTCTTTCTTTCTTTCTTTCTTTCTTTCTTTCTTTCTTTCTTTCTTTCTTTCTTTCTTTCTTTCTTTCTTTCTCTCTCTCTCTCTCTTTCTTTCTTTCTTTCTTTCTTCTTTTTTTTAATTTTATTTTTCTTTTTAGTTACATTTTGTTAACTCTGTGTCCCAGCTGTATCCCACTCCCTCATTCCCGCCCCAACTCCACACTCCCTCCCTGGTCTCCTCCCTGCCCCTTTTCAAGTCCACTGATAGGGGAGGACCTCCTCCCCTTTCATTTGACCCTGTTTTATCAGGTATCTTCAGGGCTGGCTGCAAAGTCCTCCTCTGTGGCCTAACAGGACTGCTAATTCTCCTCAAACTATTCCACAAAATAGAAACAGAAGGAACACTACCAAACTCATTCTATGAAGCCACAGTCACCTTGATACCTAAACCACACAAAGATCCAACAAAAAAAGAGAACTTCAGACCTATCTCTCTTATGAACACTGATGCAAAAATACTCAATAAAATACTTGCAAACTGAATCCAAGAACACATCAAAGATATCATCTACCATGACCCTGTCTCTTTCACGCTTTGCCAATTTCATTTAGATTGCTTCCATATATGTATATAATTTAGGAAGGTTTTAATGTGTTAGTGTTCCACACTGCTCTCAAATGCCCCTCAATTTTAGCTGTCTCTCCCCAGTATTTCCTCCCTCAACCTTTTTCTTCACCACCACTTGATCCTCCCATTCCACCCCACCCCACCCCACCCCCATTCTCCCAAAATTGCTATTTGCTTTCTACTTCCTAATTAGATCTGCCTGTTCATATTAGTACCTCACTCTACCTAATCTCTATAGATTCAATACAGGTTCTGTATATTGGTTATAATTGACTTAACTGCTAATATCTATGTGTTGTCAAATATATATCATATTTGTCTTTCTGTGTCTGCAATATCTCACTCAGAACGATTTTTTTTTCTAGTTCTCTTTATTTTTCCAGCAAATTTTACAATGTCATTTCTTTTTTCAATCCGTTGTATAAATGTACCACATTTTCTTTCTTTATTTATCTGTTGAGGGACATGTAGGTTGTTTCCAGTTCCTAGCAATTATGAATAAAGCAACAATTAACATGGTTGAGCAAGTGTCTTTGTGGTAGAATTAAGCTATTTAGGACAGTTTACTTTCTTTAAGAAACATGTACCAACATGTCACAAATTCTAATATGATAGATTTTGTTCATTTATTTCTGTACTTTTTGCTTAGGTTCTTGCTTTTTATTTTGTTTTTAACTACAGAACATTTCTTTCTTTCTTTTTTTTTTTTTTTTTTTTACTAAGACTTTCCCAGAGGACATAACTTTGTCACCCTCCCATCCCCCTATGGAGGGTTAGTGCACTCACTGCTATAAAGTAGGTATGAACATTTTCAAGGACCAGAACAAACCGTGAAGGGCAAAAACACTTTCTATTTGAATTATCATAAAAATATTTAATAAAAAATAAAGAAAGAAAATGAGCAAAGGAGCATGGTGGTTTCAGAATGAAAAGATCATTCATGTTTCATGTCATACATGCAATCTTGACTCTAGCGTAACGAAATGGAAACAGGATCACTATTACACAAAACGTTCACGACAGCACACTGTATGCACCTGTTCCAAGCCCAACCCAGCCCCTAACGCTTCAATTTCCCACCCTGTTGGGCCTGTGGGTGGAGGAGCACATAGATCTTCTCTTTGATGCAGTCTTTGTTATTAGGCTGGTACATCTGTGATTCAGTTCTGTAAATGAGACAGCTGAGATCTGCCAGATCATCAATAAAATCAAACAAATTACTCATATCATATGTGACGGAGGGGCTGTAGAGATTCATTCTCTTCGGATGCTCCTCATACACTTTACAAACACCTTCCAAACGCTTTACTGCAGCCGAACCTAACACCTGTTTTTGTCTTTTGTTTTATTTAGGAATGGATATCTTGACTTATTTCATATACTAGCTACTTACTTAGATGTTTGTACAATAGGGTATTATATTGTATGTCCAAAGACTCATACTATCTATACATTAAAAAATGTATTAGTTCTTTTGGAGTTCCATGCAAAATTTTAACCATATTCACCTCATTCCCCACCCACTCAATCCTGTGTTGTTGTTTTTTTAAAGAGAAACCCATCAAGACCAAATTGTGCTACTAAATATACATGGGTAGTTTATCTTTTACTACAAGATGGTTGAATTACTTAGGTTGCCTTCTTTGAGGAAACTATTTCTCCCTTTTTCAGTAACTAACACTTGACAATACCTTGATGATGGGTTAACATTTGTGCCCAATTCCCATACCTATGTTGATATTTGATTTGGTTTGCATTTGTACATGTTCATCCATGGATATTTTAAGAGTAACAGGACAGTACACACACAGGTATATACAAGGAATTCATTTTTCAAAATCATCCGTAGCATTTATGTTGTTCTCATGTGTTTGCTCTACTTCCCTGGATTTCCATGGTCATAAATCAGTTTCAAAATAATTAGCATATGAATAATCTATATTCATTGCACCTAATGGATTGTTCAGTAATGGTGCATTATGTAGTTAACATTATATTCAATATATTTTCTGAAACACATTTCTATAACAATATTTTTAATAATTCATCACATATATCTCTACATTTCAATTTTATATAATGCTAAGTGCTAAACAGTATATATGTATATGTTTCAATAACTATAATCTATAATTTTGCTACATTGAGAGTTACTTTGGAACATGTTTTACTACTTATCATACATCTTCATATGTGATTTGTGCTAACTTTGTTTTCTAGACTGCCCTTCTTTTTGTTTTGATTTATGTTCTTAATATGGTTGTTAGAGGTAGCTTCTTAAAGATTACAGATATGGTTGTTAAATATAGTTGAGAATGATTCTTAAATACTCAGGTGTTTGTGATATATCTTACTTTTTTTTATTCCGATCATTTTGTTGTGATAATTTGTTTAGAACAAGATATAATTTGGGATCATCTTATCACTTCCATCATAATTTAATTTATGTTCAAAATATGTTACTATCCTGAGGTTATATCAGTTAGACTGATAATCCAAAGTATTCTCTCTCTACAAATACACACACACACACACACACACACACCCCTTCCCATTGCCTTTTTTCATCCTAAAATAAATGAATAAATTCAAGTACAATATGCACTATTAATGGTATGTATACATAAGTTTACTGCTTGAATTGTCTGAGATACATATTTTATCGATGCATTTCTATATCTGTAATATGGTTATTATATTACCCATCAATGGTAAACCTGAACTACCATTCCTATTTTGTGTTCTTTTTGATATCAGTGACAAACAGAAATAAAATATCTTCAATCAAACATAATTTATCATTCTTCTGCATCTTAATATTTTCTCTCAACTCTTTTCTATTACAATGACAATTTTGCTACTGATACTTTCTCTGGATTTCATTATTTTTAACATTTGCTTTTGATACAGTGTGTCCATTATTTAAAATTATTTTTTAAAATTCTTTATTAATTAAACTTTATTCACTTTGTATCCCCCCTGTGGTTCCCTCCCTCTTCCCTTCCTAATCCCTCCCTTCCTCCACCCTCTGCATGCATGCCCCTCCCCAAGTCCACTGATAGTGGAGGTCTTCTTTTCCTTCCTTCTTATCCCAGTCAATTAGGTCTCATCAGGAGTGGCTTTATTGCTTTCTTCTGTGGCCTGGTAATGTTGCTTCCTCCTCAGGAGGAGGTAATTAAAGAGCAGGCCAATCAGTTCATGTCAGAGACAGTCCCTGTTCCTATTACAATGAAACCCACTTGGATACTGAACTGCTATGGGCTACATCTGTGCAGGAGTCTTAGGTTATCTCCATGCTTGGTCCTTGGTTGGAATAGCAGTGTCGGGAAAGACCCCTGTGCTCAGATATTTCGGTTCTGTTGCTCTCCTTGTGGAGTTCCTGTCCTCTCCAGATCTTACTGTTTCCCACTTCTTTCCTAAGATTCCCTGCACTCTGCCTGAAGGTTGCTCATAAGTCTCAGCATCTGCATTGATAATCTACAGGGCAGAGCCTTTCAGAGGTCCTCTGTGTCAGGCTCCTGACTTGTTCCCTCTTTTCTCCTTCTGATGTCCATATTCTTTGCCTTTCTGGATAAGAATTGAGCATTTTAGCATGAGTGCTCCCTCTTGATTAGTTTCTTTAGGTGTACAGATTTTAGTAGTTTTATCCTATATTATATGTCTATATGAGTGAGTATATACCGTGTGCATCTTTCTGCTTCTGGGATAGCTCACTCAGGATGATCTTTTCCAGATCCCACCATTTACCTGCAAGTTTCATGATTTCCGTGTGTTTTATTGCTGAGTAATATTCCATTGTGTAGATGTACCACAATTTCAATATCTATTCCTCCACTGAGGGGCATCTGGCTGTTTCCAGCTTCTGGCTATTACAAATAAGGTTGCTAAAAACATGGTTGAGCAAATGTCTTTATTGTGTACTTGAGCCTCTTTTGGGTATATGCCTAGGAATGGTATAGCTGGATCTTGAAGAAACACTATTCCTAGTGTCTGAGGAAGCGCCAGATTGCTTTCCAGAGTGGTTGTACAAGTTTACATTCCCACCAACAGTGGAAGAGGGTTTTCCTTTCTCCACAACCTCTCCAGCATGTGTTGTCATTTGAGTTTTTTATTTTAGCCATTTTGATGGGTGTAAGGTGAAATCTCAGGGTCATTTTGATTTGCATCTCTCTGATGGCTAAGGACATTGAGCATCTCTTTAAGTGTTTCTCTGCCATTCTATATTCCTCTGCAGAGTTTTCTCTGTTTAGCTCTGTTCCCCATTTTTAATTGGATTGTTTGATTTATTGCTTTTTAACTTCTTTAGTTCTTTATATATTCTGGATATTAGCCCTCTGTCAGATATAGGGTTGGTGAAGATCCTTTCCCAGTCTGTAGGCTGTCGTTTTGTTCTGACAACAGTGTCTTTTGCTTTAAAGAAGCTTTTTTACTTTCATGACGTCCCATTTATTGATTGTTGCTCTTAGAGACCAGATGTCCATCAGCAGAGGAATGGATACTGAAATTGTGGTATTTTTAAACAATGGAATACTACTCAGCAATTAAAAACGAGGAAATCATGAAATTTGCAGGCAAATGGTGCCATCTAGAAAAGATCATTCTGAGTTAGGTATCCCAGAAGGAGAAAGACACACGCATTATATACTCACTTATTTAGATCTATAAGATATGATAAACATAATGAAATCTACACACCTAAAGAAGATAAACAAGAAAGAAGACCTAGGTTAAGGTGACCAATTCTCACTTAGAAAGACAAATGGGGTAGGCATTACATGTAGAAGAAAAGAAGTAACAAGACAGGAGCCTACTGCAGACGGCCTCTGAAAGACTCTACCTTGCAGTGTATCAAAGCAGATACTGAGACTCATAACCAAATCTTTGGCAGAGTGCAGGGAATCATATGAAATAAGGGGGAGTTAGTATAATCTGGAGAGGACAGGAGCTCCACAAGGACCAAATATGTCTGGGCACAGGGGTCTTATATGAGACTGTTTCTACAACCATGGACTGTGTAAGTATATAACCTACAACCTCTGCTTGGATCTAGCCCATGGTAGCTCAGTATCCAAGTGGGTATCCTAGGAAGGGGAACAGGGACTATTTCTGACATGAACCCAATAGTGGGTTCTTTGACTCCCCACCCCCTAAGGGAAGAGCAGCCCTGCTAGGCCACAGAGGAGGACTTTGCAGCCAGTCCTGAAGATACTTGATTAGACAGGGTCAGATGAAAGGGGAGGAGGTCCTCCCCTATCAGTGGACTTAGAAAGGGGCAAGGAGAAGAGGAGAGAGTAAGGGTGGATTTGGGAGCGAATGAGGGAACAGGATACAGCTGGGATACAAAGTTAATAAAATGTAACTCAAAAAATAAAATAATATAAGCAGACTGGAAGCCAAAAAAAAAAAAAAAAAAAAAAAGAGTTGAGCTACAACCAAGAGTCTCAGAAAATGTAAATAATATAAATGAAAATTCATGTAACAAATAAATAATATGACGAGTAAATTTTCATTGGTAATAATAGAGTGCAAGGCCAAAGTTATCACTAAAATATAAAAATTACATCATAAACTGGGTGGTAGTAACACTTGCCTTTAATCCCAGCATTCAGAAGGCAGAGAAACAGATGTCAATGAGTTCGAGGCCAGCCTGGTCTACGGAGCTAGTTCCAGGACAGTCAAAACTACACAAAGAAACCATGTCATTAAAAACCAAGAAAAAAAATAATAAATAAGAGAAGTTTCAATCTCTGTTGAGACAAATGTCAGCACAACAGAACAATTCTTTGTGTTTTGAACAGATGTCACAAGAAGTAGATTTATGGGTACTCATAAAGTTCTGAGGTATGGAACCATTTCCAGAGATCTGGAAGCTAAGGTCATATAGGAAGCTATTGTGTAGCTACCTCCTTTGAATTGAAAGCTTCCCTCCTGGAGGAAGGAAGAAGATTAATATGAATTGTGGGTCTTAGAAAACTGCCAGACTCAGGAAGCCCATAGAAGTTTTGGGGCTTTGAAAGATCAGGAACTGTCAAGTTTACCAAGGCCTTTCCTCCAAGACAATCTAAGCAATAACAACTATCAAGTGAAAAAGGAAACTCTTCAGTGGAGCTGCCTGAATGTTGAGCAGACAGAACAAGGGATGTAGGGTTCCTGAGCTGTCCCATACATGGGGTGAACATTTTGGTGTTGTGGCTACCAGTGAGTCACTATGATGTGGCTTGTATACATAACCCAAATGCATTGGTCTGTCACTGATAATCTGATAAATAAACATTTGTTTACATATCCCTAGGGGAAACAAGAGCAGTTGCCTAGCATCCTTATGATGTGGTTGTTTCTCCATGGGATACAGGAGTGTGAAAGTTACACCTTTCTTGTAAGAGCTTCAACCAAAGCAAAACTATCTGATATTTGAGCATCCTGTGGGGAAAACCCTGGCTGACTTTCTTTTTATATGGCCCGGGGTGTCATTCGGGAGTCTTTGAATGGTACATGCAGTTGAGGATATTTCAAAGTGATTGTTGGAACAGAGGATATAAGGTGGTCTCTGCGAATAGTACCTGTTGAATGGAATCGCAAGCATGCAGCAGCAGCCCTACATGGCCTTTGCTGCAATTGAGTTTACATACAACTAAGCCTAGATATTTTCTCAGAAAGAAAGTGCTGTGGGAGAAGGAAGTACAATGTGCAAACCTTGTGGCTGATCATCGTTAGCTGATCTCACCCCCCCCCAAAAAAAAAGTGGCATGAAGAGAAGATAAGATGAATATATTGGATTAGTGTTTCTTACAGCTTGCCAGATACAAGAAAGGAAGAGAAATTATATAGGTTTGACATCATCAGCATGAAAATTATTTTTTGAATTTATTTAATTTTACTCACTTCACATCCTGATTGAAGGCTTATCCTTTCTCCCTCCCAGTTCCACCCTCCCTCCCTCTTCTCCCAACTGCTTTTCCTCAGAAAAGAGGAGCTATCTTTCCCAGCTGTCCAAGCTCATCAAGTTGCATCAGGACTGAGCTTGTCCTCTTCCTTTGTGGCCTGGCAAGGAAGTCCCACCATGGGGAAATGATCAAAAAATATTAAATGAGTCTAGTGCAGTCCCCACTTCCCTTACTAGAGGACCTACACAAAGCCTAAGCTGCCCATCTGCTACATCTTTGTAGGGGGTCTAGGTCCAGTTCATGCACGGTCTTTGGTTGATGCTTGAGGCACCTCTGGGGGGTTGGAGTGATCAGAGAGTCCATCACTGAGTTCATGCCAGAGAAAACCCCTGCTCCCCTTACTAGGCACCCAACTTGGAGACAGAGTCTATGGGCTACATCTAAGCCTGGATTCTAGGTCTTTTCCACGCATTGTCCTTGGTTGGGTTATCAGTCTCTATAGGGCCCCCAGGGCTCAGCTGTTTTGTTTGTTTGTTTGTTTTGGCTCTGTTTGTTCTATTTGGAGCTCCTGTCTCCTCCAGGTCTTTATATCTCTCCCTTCTTTCAAAGAATCCCATGCCCTCTGCAAAAAGTTTGGCTATAAGTCTCAACCTCTACTTTGATACCTCGATCACTAGAGTCTTTCAGAGACCCTCTGTGGTAGGCTCCTGTTCTATTCCCTGTCTTCTCCTGCTTCCAATGTCTATTGAGATTATCCTTCTGAATGAGGACTGAGCATCTCTCCTAGGGTCTTCCTTATTGTTTAGCTTCTTTTTTATTTTATTAATTACAGTTTATTCACTTTGTATCCCAGCTATAGCCCCCCTTCCCATCCCCTCTCAATCCTACCCTCCCTCCATTTTCTTATACTGTGCTCCTCCCCCAGTCCAATGATAGGGGAGGCCCTCCTCCCCTTCCCTCCGACCATAGTCTATTAGGTCTCATCAGGACAGGCTTTTTTGTCTTCCTCTGTGAAGTGGTAAGGCTGCTCCCCACTCAGGCAGAGGTGATCCAAGAGCCAGGCTATGAGTGGTCCCTAGTCCTATTATGGGGGAACCCTCTTGGATACTGAGCTGCCATGGGCTACTTCTGTGCACGGATTCTAAGTTATCTCTATGCATGGTCCGTGTTTTCAGTATCAGCCTCAGCAAAGATCCCCATGCCCAGATATTTTTGGTTCTGTTGCTCCCCTTGTGGAGCTCCTGTTCCCTCCAGATCTTTCTATCCCACCTTTCTTTCATAAGATTCCCTGAATTCTGCCCAAAATTTGGCTATTCAGCAATTAAAAACAAAGAAATCCTGAAATTTGCAGGCAAATGTGGGGTCTAGAAAAGATCATCCTGAGTGAGGTATCCCAGAAGCAGAAAGACACACATGGCATATACTCACTTATAAGTGGATATTAGACATAATATTGGATAAAAACTCTAAAATCTGTACACCTAAGAAAGCTAAGGAAGAAGGAGGACCCTGGGTAAGATGCTCAATATTCATCCAGAAGGGCAAATGAGACAGACATCAGAAGAGGAAGAAAACAGGGAAAAGGACAGGAACCTATCACAGATGGCCTCTGAAAGACTCCACCTAGTAGGGTATCAAAATAATGTTGTTTAGCTTCTTTAGGAGTATAGATTTTAGCATGTTTATCCTATTATGTGGCTAACATTAATTTATGAATGAGCATGAAACATGTGTGCTTTCTGGGTTACCTCACTCAAGATAATCTTTTCTAGTTCCCACAATTTGCCTGCAAATTTCAGGATGTCTTTGTTTTTAATTGTTGAGTAGTATTTCATTGTGTAAATGTACAACAATTTCTGTATCTATTTCTATACTGAGGGACATCTATGTTGTTTCCAGGTTCTGGTTATTATGAATAGAGCTGCTATGAACATTGTTGAGCAAATGTCTTTGTTGTATAGTTGAGCACATTTTGAATATATGCCTAGGAGTGGTATAGCTGGTTCTTGAGGTAATACTATTCCTAATTTTCTGAGAAAGTAAAAGATTGTACAAAGTGGTTCTACAAGTTTACTTTCCTACCAGAAATGGAGGTTTCCCCTTTCTCCACAACCTCTCCAGCATGTGTTGTCACTTGAGTTTTTGATCTTACACATTCTAAGAATTGCTAAAATAATTCAGATCTTCTAGAGGTATTTCACCTTACAGGGGTGTAAGGTGAAATCTCAGAGGCATTCTGATTTGCATCTCCTTGATGGATAAGGACTTTGAACATTTCCTTCTGTTTCTGTTTTATGGATTAGTTTGAAGAGTATCGTTGCCAGCTCTTCTTTGAGTGTCTAGTAGAATTCTGCACTGAATCCATCAGGCCCTGGATTTTCTTTTTTCTTTCTTTCTTTTTTTTTTTTTTTTTTTTTTTTTTTTTTTTTTTTTTTTTTTTTTTTCAGGGAGACTTTTGATGACTGCTTTTACTTCCTTGGGGGATATGATACTGTTTAGTCATTTAACTGATTTTGGTTTAGCTTTGTTAAATGGAATCTAGCAAGAAAATTTTCCATTTCATTTAGATTTTCAAATTTTGTAGCATATATTTTTCCTTTTTTAATTTATTTCTTTTTTTTATTAATTACAGTTTATTCGCTTTGTATCTCAGCTGTAACCACCTCCCTATTCCCCTCTCATTCCCAGCTTCCCTCCCTCATCTCTTCTCATGCCCCTCCCCAAGTCCACTGATGAGGAGGTCCTTCTCCTGTTCCTTCTGCCTTCTGACCCTAGACTATCAGGTCTAATCAGGCCTGTCTGCATTGTCTTCCTCTGTGGCCTAGTAAGGCTACTGTCTATCCACCCCTAGTAAAGGGTGGAAGGGGGGGGATAATCTAAGAGTCAGCCACTGAATTCATTTCAGAGACACTCTTTGTTCCCATTACTAGGGAGACTGAGCTGCCTTGGGCTACATCTGGGCTGAGTTTCTAAGTTTTCTCCATGCATGGTATTTGGTTGGAGTATCAGTCTTAGAAAAGATCCCTGGACCCAGATTTTTTGGTTCTGTTGCTTTCCTTGTGGAGCTCATGTCTGCTCCAGGACTTTCTATCTCCCACTTCTTTCATAAGGTTTCCTGAACTCTGCCCCAAGTTTAGCTATGAGTCTTAGAAGAGGGAGAAAACAGGAAACAGGACAAGATCCTACCACAGAGAGCTTCTGAAAGACTACCTAGCAGGGTATCAAAGAAGAAGAATCTAGGCTTTTGAAGTAAGACCTAATGACTCTTAGAATTTTCTGAGTGTCTGTTGCTATGTCCCCCTTTTTGTTTCTGTTTGCTGATTTGGATAATTTCTCCCAGCCTTTATTTAAGTTGGATAAGGGTTTGTCAACATTGTTGATTTTCTAAAAGAACTAGCTCTTGGTTTCATTGATTCTTTGAATTGTTTGATTCGTTTCTAATTTATTGATTTCAGCCTTGAGTTTGATTATTTCCAACCATCCACTGTAGTTTTTTCTAATTTCTTTCTCAGCCCATTTGTCTTTTCTGTACAAGAGGTCTTCTGATTTTTTTTTAATTAATCTTGTATCCAGCCAATTTGTCAAAGCTGTTTATCAGCTGTAGGAGTTCTCTGATGGAATTTTTGTGGTTGATTATGTACACTAATGGACTTTGGCAAATAGAGATACTTTGATATCTCCTTTCCAAATTTGTATCCACTTGATCTCTTATAGTTGTCTTATTATTTTAGCTAGAAGTTTAAGTACTATATTGAAGAGCTATAGAAAGACTGTGCAGCCTTGCCTTGTCCCTGATTTTATAGGAATTGCTTTGAGTTTCTCTCCATTTAATTTCATGTTGGCAATCGGCTTGCTGTGTGTAGCCTTTATTTTATTTAGTTATTGGGGTTGTATCTCTGATCACTCCAAGACTTTTATCATGAAGGGATATTGGGTTTTTTCAAACTCTCTCTTTTTTGGCATCTAATGAGATATTCATATTTTTTTCTTTGAGTTTGTTAATTTTTTGTTTGATTATGTTGATAGATCTTTGTATGTTGAGCCATCCCTGCATCCCGGGAATAAAGGATGCCTACTTAATCATGGTGAATGATGTATTTGATATGTTTTTGGTTAGGTTTGTGAGTATTTTATTGAGTATTTTTGCATCAATGTTCATGAGTGAAATTGGTCAGAAATTCTCATTTTTTGGGAGTCTTTGCGTGGTTTAGGTATCAGTGTCACTATGGCTTCATAGAATGACTTTGGAAATGTTCCTTCTGTTCCTATTTTATGGAAAAGTTTGATGAGTACTGGTATTAGCTCTTCTTTGCATGTCTGGCAGAAATCTGGGATAAAATCATTTGATAAAACCTGACCTCTCTTTGTTTGGGAGATTTTTTTTTTATGAGTGCTTCTGTTTCCTTTCAGGCCAGAGGACTGTGTATACTGCTTACCTGACCTTGATTTAACTTTAGTCAGTAAAATCTATCAAGAAAATGTCCATTTCCCTTAGATTTTCATTTTTTTGTGGAATAGAGATTTGTGAAGTAAGATCTATTGATTTTTTTTTGTTGTTTTCCCAATTGTCTATTGTTATGTCTCCATTTTCATTTCTGTTTCTGCTAATTTGGACACTCTCCCTGTGCCTTTCAGTTACTTTGGTAAAAGTTTGTCTCTGTTGTTGATTTCCTCAAAGCATAAGCTCTTGGTTTCATGGATTCTTTGTTTTGTTCTCTTTCTTTCCAATTTGTTGATTTCAGCCCTGTGTTTGTTTATTTCCTGTCATCTATTTCTCTTTAGTTTATTTGCATTCTTCTGTTCTAAAGCTTTCAGGTGTGTTACTAGTGGGACCTTGCCAATTTCTTTATGAAGGCACTTAGTGCTATGAACTTTCCTCTTAGCACTATTTTCACTGTGTCCCATAGTTTGTGCGAATTATGGACCGTTCATAGATATAACCTAGAACCCCTGCTCAGATGTAGCCCATAGTAACTTAGTATCCAAATGGGTTTCCTAGTAAGGGGAAGAGGGACTGTCTCTGACATGAACTCAGTGGGTGGCTCTTTGACCACCCCACCCCCTGAGGAGGGAACAGCCTTGCCAGGTCAAAGAGGAAGACAATGCAGCCAGTCCTGATGAGACCTCATAAGCTAGGGTCAGATAGAATTGGATGAGGACCTCTCCTATTGGTGGACTTGGAGAGGGGCAGGGAGGATTTGAGCAAGGGAGGGTGGGATTGGGAGGGAATGAGGCAGCAGGTTACAGCTGTGATACAAAGTAAATAAACTGTAAGTAATATAAAAATAAAAATTTAATTAAAAGATTTTGAACGTATGACAGGAGTCTACTGAGCGCATCTGAAAGGCTCTAACTAGCAATGTTTTCAAACCAGATACAAAGACTCATGACGAAACCTTTGGCAGAGTACAGGGAATCATATGAAAGAAGGGGAGTTAGTATGATGGGGAAAGGATAGGAGCTCCACAAGGACCAAATATATCTGAGCACAGGGTCTTTTCAGAGACTGACATTCAACAAAGGACCATGTATGAATATAACCTAGAATCTCTGCTCAGATGTAGCCTGTGGTAGCTCAGTAACCAATTGGTTTCCCATAGTGAGGGGAACAAGGACTATTTCTAACAGGAACTCAATGACTGGCTCTTTGACCTCCCCACCCCCCAAGGGAGGAGCAGTCCTGTTAGGCCACAGAGGAGGGCTTTGCAGCCAGTCCTGAAGATACCTGATAAAAGAGGATCGGATGAATGGAGAGGAGGTCCCCCCCTATCAGTGGACTTGGAAAGGGGCACAGTGGAGGTGAGGGAGGGAGGGTGAAATTGGGAGGGAATGAGGGAGCAGGACACGGCTGGGATACAGAGTTAATAAAATGTAACTGATAAGAAAAAAATTAAAAAAAAAAGAAGTTTGTACCCTCATTTTCATTGAATACTAGAAAGTCTTTAATTCCTTTATTTCTTCCCTAATTCAGTGGTCATTGAGTAGGGAGTTGTTCAGTTTCTATGAGCTTGCAGGCTTTCTGTTGTTTCTGTTGTTGTTGAGCTCCAGCTTTAATCAATGGCTATCTGATAAGATACAAGTGGTTATTTCAAGTCCACTGATGGGGGAGGTTTTCTTTTCCTTCCTTCTGATCCTAGTCAATTAGTTCTCATCAGGAGTGACTGCATTGTCTTCTTCTGTGGAATGGCAATGCTGCTTCCCCCTCAGGCTTGCTAAAATGCTCAATTCCTTTCCAGAAAGGCAAAGAGGATGGACATCAGAAAAAGGAGAAAAGAGAGAACAAGTCAGGAGCCTGACACAGAGGACCTCTGAAAGGCTCTGCCCTGCAGACTATCAATGCAGATGCTGAGACTTATGGGCAACCTTTGGGCAGAATGCAGGGAATCTTAGGAAAGAAGTGGGAAACAGTAAGATATGGTCAGTTTTGAAGAGGGTTCCATGAAGTCCTGAGAAGAAGGTATATTCTCATATGTTTGTGTGAAATGTTCTGTAGATATCCACTAGGACCTTTTGATTCATGACATCTGTTAGTCTTATTATTTCCCCATTTAGTTCCTATCTTGATGATCTGTCCATTGGAAAGAGTGGGGTGCTGAAATCCTCCACTATTTATGTGTGGAGTTCGATGGATGATTTAAGCTTTAGTAGGTTTATTTTACAAATGTTGGTGTTGAAAGATCCCCGGAGGGTATCTTTCGTCTGAGAGACCCCCTCTCAAGGAACAACGAGGCCATTGGATGCAAACAGCAAGAGGCTTTTATTTTGATATACCGGTACCCGGGGCAGCAAGGTCATTCAGATGACTTTGCGCGCCCCCTGGGTGGAAAGCTGGGGTTTTTATAGGGTTTTAGAGCAGAAGCGTGGGTATAGAAGCGAGAGGCATGGTTACAGGGGGCTGATTGGTACGCTTACATGAGACCACGGTTTGTGTCAAAGTTTGGCAGGGACGCCAGGATTCCAGGAACTGGGTGGTCAAAAGGGTCATGATGACCCCTTGACGTGGCCCGCCATCTGTTGTTTTTTTTAGGACCCTCATCTTAACTGGAACAGTCTCACAGATATCCCATGAAGGTAGTCACAACAAGTTGTTTTTAGCTCAACAGGGGCAGCCTGACCACAGATATCCCAAGTGGGTGACACAGCTGGGTTTTTTAGTAATTTTTTAGTTTCTCATCTGGCCTTTAGAGTTTTACAAAACAGTGGTGTCTCACAAAATGGCGTTAGCTATGTTTAACTTAGGGTGAGGCTGGGGTCTTTTATTTTCTCATTTTTTTTTAACTTAGAATGGAATCTTCCATTCTCGGGCCTAGGAAGAGTTAACTTTTGTCTCTTGTTGTTTGAGCTGATGATATTGTTGGGTCAACACCAACGCTTGTATGACAGAGAGCCGGTCTTTTATGAACTGGATCAGCCGATTTAGAATATAAGGCCCAACTAGTAGAATCAGGAGAATTATGATTAGGGGACCCATAATGGAGGAGATCAGGGTGGTAATCTAGGGGGACCGACTAAACCATCTCTCGTACCAGCTTTGTCCTGACTCAAAGAATTGTTGTCTCTGAGTCTTTTTTTGAGTTTAGCCATGTTATCTCTTACCAATCTAGTATGGTCAGCAGCTAAGCAGATGTTTAAGATAATAGCCAATGTCAGGGAGCCACTTTTGACTTAGCATTTTAGTTGTCAGGGGGAATTTGGGCGGAGATCCGTCTTTTGGAGCTTTTTTGATGTTGACCGTTGGACCATAGGCATCAGGAACTAGGGAGGCTGAAATGTCAGTCAAAGGCTGGGCAATAGGGCAGTCTCAAGCATCTGGTCAGTTGATCCACCAGAAGAGGCAGGGAGCAATCAGGTCAGTTTTTAGGAAGTCTAGATCTCAGCTTGTAGTCTACAGCTGATCCCAGAACGGAGTTGAACGGGTGAAAATCTGCTGAGACAAATTTAGACTGGAGACAGAAGTTAAAATTTATCTATTAAATTGGAAAGATTAAGGAAAACCTCATCTGTGATCTTTTTGAGCTATGTCAGATCTAGGTCAAATCCTGAAACTTATATGAAATTTTTTTTAGTATATAAAAGGAAATATCAGCAAATTGAACATTTTGAGAGTAACAGGTAAAACTGTATCTCACTGAATAAGTATCAGCTGTTTGTTTTATAACCTTTGTATATAACTTAAGTGTGTCTATGGTAACATTTTTTTTTTTTTTTTTTTTTGTGGGCATAGCTGTTGGTAATTAGCCACGAATGAAGCTTGGCCATTTTTTTATATATTTAGCATCTTTTAGTTTTTATCTCTATGTTTATATTGGAAAGTTAGGCAGAAATATATCACTAGCTTTAGTGTTAAACCCTGGATGTTTGATTTTTTTTTAATAAAGTAATTAGAAGGAATAGGTTTAAGATATTTTTGTGTTAAAATCTATCTTAGAAATGGTAGATATTAAGAATACCATATTAAAAGCTATGACTTTTGGGTCAGATATATATATTAAATAGATGTTTTTAACATGTTGAGAAGTATCTTTAAGTCTTTAAGTCTATCTCTAGAAGCCAACCAAAGGAAATTAAAATCTCAACCTGGTGACTGAATAATAAGCAGTCAGTGTTTTATCAACTTATCAGAACTCTATTGATTAATGTCAAAACTCTGAACTTTTGAAATCTCATAACATAAGCATAACAGTAGCAAAGAGGGGGGAGAGATCTAAAGTATCTCTCAATTTTAACATGTTTTAAACTATTTTTATCAACTTAAACACTCCAATTTTTTGTATTTATTAACCCTGAAATTTTATTATTTAAACTCTTATATCTTTAGACTTTATATAGGCTCTGTATTTTTTTTATCTAGTTATATATCTTAAGACACAGATAACTAACATGAATTCTGTGAGTAAGGCAAACCTGTTTTTTTTTTTAAATAAGAGATCTAGTATCTAGTAGTTTTAGTTAATGAACTGATCAATGAACTAACAGTGGATCTAATTGTCTTTTTTTTAGCTGTAAAGCTATCGTAAGCTTAGCATAGCCATCAAGGTGTTTAGAGACCTGAGAAGGATAAATTATAAGTTAAATAAATATATCAATTATGTGTCAATCAAAATGACAGAGATGACTATTTAGTCTATCACCTAGGTAGTGTCCTTTGTTTTTGTCTCTCACGGCATCCTGAACAGAGGCTGTTCAGCCAGGCACAGAAGGTGAGAGACTGTTTTTACTGTTTTTGTGGAAAGAGGAACAGAAGAGATTGACCTCACCTTGTCTCTCACAATGTGAGACAATGGCTCTTTAGATGTCTCTGGCTTTGTCCATAGCTTAGGCTGGGCCCTAGCAGTGGGCCAGTTGAGGCAATATTGCCCAGTGGTTAGCATACCACAATCTAGAGTCGCAGTCATCTGTCGTTGTGTCTAAATCTTTTCGGAGACCTTGGGGGAGCTACTGTCAGGATTTTAGGACTTTTTGTCACAATAAGCTTATACCGTTAAAATGTCATATTTATCAGATCTCTGACAAGCTTGAGGGCCAGCATATCTGAGTTATTTTTTGTCTATCTTTATTATCTGTTTTAAATTGTGTAAAAGAAAAACTAAACAGACACTAAGTATAGCCAACTGTACTTGTTAGTATAACTTTAAATCTGTTTTTTCTGAACTAAAATCAAAGCAAATCTTTTAATCAGATATAGTTTATAGAGAGCCTAGTAAATCTTGTTGTTTTTACCACTTGTATTAAAATTGAACAGTAAAAAGTTTTGTATTTAGCACTAATCAGATGACTGAACATAACTGAGATACCTGAACAAAAATGATCACATGGCTCTATCTTTTTTTTTTTTTTTTTTTTTTGGACTAGCATGGCGGCTGACCACGTGTAACTGAACTCAGCTGGAAGCCCTAAACAAGTATGGCAGCAAAAATATGGTTTTATATGTTTTTTATCTCTGAAAGATCATGGCGGCTAGCCTCCTGTTAGGCTATCACAGGCTATGACTGACAATATTAAACATAGCTATTAGGTGTTGATGATGATATAGCAAATATTGTGGAGCATTTATAATCTCTTATAACCAACATTTTTAACTTAGTGATTAAATAAGTTTTAGAACCAACTGTATAACAGAACAGTATAGAACAATTTTAAACTGTATGAATTATTTTAGCCATATCAAACCTATCAGCCAGAATTTTTTTTTCTCAAAGAGCATGAGAAAACATTTTGTAATGAGGAATCACCAGCCTTTTAAATGAACTATAACATATTTAAAATATCTCAAATCATATTAACTCTCTGGCTTTTTATAATATATCTATTAACCTTTTGTAACATTTTATATATCTTTAGGTTTTTAGCTTTTTTTTTTTGGCTTAACCAGACATTTTTTTTTTGTTTGTTTGTTTTTGTTTGTTTTTTTTTAGACAACATATAAACTCTCATCAAAATCTTTTTTATCTTAACATGATCCTGTTGGAACATGTTTTTTTTTTTTATAAACAAAGCAGCTTAACATATAAACAGCTCTCTATAAGATATATTTTAAAAACTGTAATAATTTTTTTAATTAGCACAAACCATACGGCTGGGTTTTATTTAATAAAATTGATAAAATAAATATCAAAGTATTTTTATTTTTTTTAAAGGATCGAGAAACTTTTAAATTTTGTCAGATTACCCAAGATCATTGTCATACCCAAATGTCTGATAAACTAAATATTTTATAGCCTTAAACTTTTAAACAATTTTTTAAAACTCGTCTCTGTAATATCAAAGTAAAGTATTTTTTTTTTAGGAGTGAATTTATAAAGCATAACCATAATTTTAAAGTCAAAACCAGATAAAAGTTTAAACCAGATTTTTAAGACCAAAATTTATCAGTGAAAACAACCCAATCTTTAGAACCAATATCAACTTAGAACAAGACCTTTTTATCTTAAAAGGAAATAAAATCATTTTGACTCAGAGATTTTGTAACCTTTGTTTTTTTTTTTTTTTGAGTCACACCATGTGGCAATTTATATTGTTGTTATTTAAACATATGTATTTATAGACCCTATAAACACATAGGCACATATACGTGTTTTAAACAAGGATTTGAATTTAACCTTAAAACATATCTAATTATTTTTGATCATATCAACCATTTAAGACCAATTGAAAACAATCATCTTAAATTATTGTTTGATCTGTAAGTTGTAAGCCCCCTAGGTGGGAGGAGGGAAGAGAGGAGCAAGAGGGCGTGGTGAGCTCCTGCTGAGCTGGCATGAAGGCAAGGGGGAGGAGTTTTTTTTTACTCTCGGTAGCCAGAGCAGCTCCTGTCGTGGAGCAGCTTAGGTGTCAATCCCCGCCTAGCCTTGTATAAGGACTTTTACCTAGCAAGCCCACGAGCCTTGTCTGTTTTTTTGGCTCCCTGTAAGCTTTATTTTAGCTTATCTCTCTCGCAGGTCATGAACCTGCTTTTTGGCCGGGCCTCTCTTGAACACTCTCGGGCCGCGTTTGGGCTGTAGGCAGCTCCCAGGGCGTCCAGCCGCGCCGCCCCACCTCCCCTCTGAGCGCAGGGCGACCTTTTACCCCTTTGTCTCGGGGCTGTAGAGCCTGTGTCTTGTTGGGTGTGTATTGTTATTTTATAGACCTTTAAATGTCTGAGCACCGCCTGTCTAAGCCCCAGCTCCACATGTCTCCCCAGCCGCCTCTCTTCTCGGCTCCCTCGGGAGGGAGTGCACACTGTTTGGTGTCTTGTCTTGTAGTCGTGTGCACTCCCGGGCCGAGAACTAGTTTTAATTTTAACTGTCCTCTGTCTGAATTTTTATTAGTCTAAGTCTATAAAGAAACAGACACAGAAAAATATATACATACATGAGAAACACAGGATTTAAACAGACAGAACACGACACAAGCCGCGCGGCACGAGATCGAAGCAAAACTGAAAGCAAAAATTTAGATGGCCCAGATGAAACACGTAACCCTCCGAGAGAGGCAAGGCCCCTGACCTGGTGTCACGGATCCATGTCTCCCAGACGGGGAGCCAACAAATTGGCCACCACTCAGATGAGAGCCGGTGGGACTCGAACCCACTCAGACCCTCTCACCCTGGGACGTCTCTCCGGGCTAGCGGAACAGAAGTCTAGGTCCGTTAACCCCTTTTTACTTTTTGTCTGATTTAGATGACTTGATCAAGTCTTAGATTGTAAACAGAACAGACACAGAAGCACACAACAGACAAGACAGATACATACAACAGAAAAGGTCGGCTGGCCAGCTTACCTCCCGAAGGTGGGTCGGTGGTCCCTGGGAGGGGGTTTCAGATCTCGCTGGGGCCTCCAAAATGAAAGATCCCCGGAGGGTATCTTTCGTCTGAGAGACCCCCTCCCAAGGAACAACGAGGCCATTCGGATGCAAACAGCAAGAGGCTTTTATTTTGATACACGGGTACCCGGGGCAGCAAGGTCATTCAGATGACTTTGCGCGCCCCCTGGGTGGAAAGCTGGGGTTTTTATAGGGTTTTAGAGCAGAAGCGTGGGTATAGAAGCGAGAGGCATGGTTACAGGGGGCTGATTGGTACGCTTACATGAGACCACGGTTTGCGTCAAAGTTTGGCAGGGATGCCAGGATTCCAGGAACTGGGTGGTCAAAAGGGTCATGATGACCCCTTGACATGGCCCGCCATCTGTTGTTTTTTTTAGGACCCTTATCTTAACTGGAACAGTCTCACAGATATCCCATGAGGGTAGTCACAACAAGTTGTTTTTAGCTCAACAGGGGCAGCCTGACCACAGATATCCCAAGTCGGTGACACAGCTGGGTTTCTTAGTAATTTTTCAGTTTCTCATCTGGCCTTCAGAGTTTTACAAAACAGTGGTGTCTCACAAAATGGCGTTAGCTATGTTTAACTTAGGGTGCGGCTGGGGTCTTTCAGTGTCCTTTCATTTTGGGCAAAGGTGTTTACAATTGAGATGTCATCTTGCAACCAAGACATTTTTTTCTTTGATGAGTATGAAGTGTCTTTCCCCATCTCTTGTAATTTATTTTGATTGAACAGCTATTTTATTAGACACTAAAATGTCTACTCCAGTTTGCTTCTTGTGTCTATTTGTTTAGAAGACATTTTCCAGCCCTTTACTCAGAGGTAATATCTACTTTTATTGCTGAGGTGAGTTTCTTGTATGCAGCAGAATAATGGGTTATGTTTTTATATTCATTCTGTTAACCTGCGTATTTTTATTGGAAATTTGATGCCTTTGATGAGAGGAAAGTGAAAGATACAAAAAGTCTGGGCACAGGGGTCTTTTATGAAACTGGTACTCCAGCCAAGGACCATCATGGAGATGGCCTGGAACTCCTGAACAGAGATGGCAGTTCAGTATCCAAGTGGCCTCCATAGTAACGGGGACAAGGACTGCCTCTAACATGAACTGATTGGCCTGCTCTTTAATCACCAACCCCAAGGGGAGAGGAGCCTTACCAGGCCACAGAAGAAGACAATGCAGCCACTACTGATGAGACCTGATAGACTAGGATCAGAGGGAAGGGGAGGAAGAACTCCCTCTTCAGTGGACTGGGAGAGGAACACAGGTGGAGGGGAGGAGGGTGGGATTGGGACGGAAGGAGGGAAGGAGGTACAGGGGGGATAAAATGTGAATAAACTGTAATTAATAAAAAATAAAAAAAAATTAAAAATTAAAAAAGATATATTAATAACCAGTGTTGTTACTTTCTCTTAATTTGATGTTGGTGGTGGTAGAATGTGTGTGTGTGTGTGTGTGTGTATGTGTGTTTCCCTTCTTTTGTGAGGAGGTCAGTGTCATTGTGAAGGTCACAGGGAAGGCTGGAACCCTATGTTCCCTGCAACTGGTGTGCTCCCTCACTGCTGAGTAAAGCATCAATGTCAGTGGTTTGAAGTCATTTGCTAGGTGACTCACCATGCCTCCATTCTCTGATCTTCTGATACTAAGATAAAGTATGTGATGGCTGCTGCCATCTTGGAAATCCTGAAAATACATTTTTAAAAAGTGAGTTATGGATTTTGAGAGGCGGGGCAAGATGGCACCAGGAGGACTTTCATTCTGAGGAGAAGCACAGCAGGATTGGCACAGTGACCAGCAATCAGAACTCGCGGCCATAAAACACAAGTGATTGTGTTTCACAGGTGAGAGGATACCCCACGGTGGGGGATTCAATCAGCTTTAACTCACATAGCTAAACCTCGGAAGAGATCCCGGTTCCACCAGGTGCTTGGTCACCAGCCCAGAGCTACATGCCAGCACGATCTGGTCACGGTCCCAGAATGAACTGTGGGCCCACAACAACGTAGACTAGATAACCACACGGAGCAGGGAAGACATCCCCTGGAAAAGACTTGGGTTCCGCGGGCGCCCAAAGAGCCAGCCCGGAACCAGAGCCGGGACCCAGGCGCCTGCAGGGAGCCCTGCCTAATGCAGGCAGGAGCACTGTGCTATGCCTCCATTATTGAGTTCCCCTATGGCACTGGGACACACAGCTGCATCCTCAGACCTACAAAAGCCAGAGAGCCATTACAGCAGCCCTCAGGTACTGTGTCAAGGACCAACCAGTTATCCCTAGCTAGACTGTCAAAACTGTGGGAATCCCTGGTCATTCAAGAGGGCTGCACCCACAGTGTCTGGACCAAAGCAGTGCCTGCAGCCGCCATCCCAGACAGAGACACAAAGCTTCTGGTCCAGAGTGAGGCACTCAGTCTCCAGACCAGAGCAGCGCACCCAGGCGCCAACTCAACCTAGGTGCACATAATCCAGGTCCAGAGCGGAGCAATCAGTCTCTGGCCCAGAGACTTGCTGAGTGCACTTCCCACTTTTCCCGACAGAACTGTGTGCCCCAGGATAACAGACTGAGTTTCCCTGTTGGGAGAAAACCCCAAAGCTAGGGAATCAGCAGGTTCTTCAAGAGGACTTTACATGGAAATTTAGTGAGCAGCAGCACACTAAATTTATAACAAGGAACCCAGCAGTGGGGCAGCTGTCTTGAGAACTTTCTATGGGTAAGAGGAGATCCCCTCCTGCCTAACATAGACCACAGCTACTACTCAGGGCTATAAACCTGAGGTGAGCAGTGGAAACTCCTGAGAAACACTGGCCATACAGTGACCATAACCAAACAGAGAAGGACTCCTGCAGGAAAAATCATCTGCCGGCCAAGGGGATAATCCCTACCTCAGGACTCCAGGAAGCACAGAAACTAACAGCCAACACCTAAATCAGCCCAATGGGTAGAGGTCAGCGTAAAAGCTCAACCAACAAAAGACAGAGCAATACGACATCTCCAGAACCCAGCCATCCAGAGGCAAACAGCCCTGAACAATGCAGCATAATAGAAAATGAAGAAGATGACCTTACATCTATGTTGATGAAGAGGATAATAGAGGAAACAAATAAAATACATAAAGAATTAGAGGAAGATAAAACCAAACAGATCATGGCTATCCGTAAAGAAATGGAGGAAGATAAAGACAAGCAGATTAGGGCCATCTGTGAAGAAATACGGGAAGATGCAGCCAAACAGCTTGTGGCCTTCAGAGAAGAAATAATTAAATCACTGAAAGAAATAAAAGAGACAGAGTTGAAGGAACTAAAAGAAAAAGAGGAAAATACAAGCAGACAGGTGAAGGAAGTAAACAAAACAACTCAAGACCTGAAGATAGAACTAGAAAAATTAAAGAAAACACAAATGGAGGAAATAATGGAGAGAAAGAATTTAGGGAAGAAAACAGGAACTACAGAGGTAAGCATAACCAACAGAATACAAGAAATGGAAGAAAGAATCTCAGGTGTAGAAGATACAATGGAAGAAATCGATGTATCTGTCAAAGAAAATGTTAAATCCAAAAAATTCCTGACACAGATCATCCAAGAAATCCAAGACAATATGAAAAGACAAAACCTAAGAATAATAGGAATAGAGGAAAAAGAAGACTCCCTTCTCCAAGGCCCAGAAAATATTTTCAACAAAATTATTGAAGAAAATTTCCCCAAGTTAAAAGAGAAGCCAATAAGGATACATGAGGCCTACAGAACACCCAACAAATTTAACCAGAAAAGAAAATCCTCAGCCACATAATAATCAAAACAGTAAGTATACAGAACAAAAATAAATAAATAAATAAATTAATAAATAAATAAATTAATAAATAAATAAAAAATAAAAGCTGCAAGGGAAAAAGGCCAAGTAACATATAACGGCAAACCCATTAGAATCACACCTGACTTTTCAACAGAAACTATGAAAACCAGAAGGGCCTGGACAGATATCATGCAGACCCTAAGAGAACACCGATGTCAGCCCAGGCTACTATACCCTGCAAAACTCTCAGTCCTCATAGACGGAGAAAACAAGATATTCAATGACAAAAACAAATTTCAACAATACCTACACACAAATCCAGCATTACAGAAGACACTGGAAGGGAAAATACAACCCAAGAAAATTAGCTTCTGTCAAGAAAACACAGGAAATAATTAACCTTACTACAGCAAAACAAAAAGCAACCAAGCACACAGCCTTGTAAACACAGCCAACATCAAAATCAAAGGATCTAACAGCCACTGGTCATTAATCTCTCTCAACATCAATGGACTCAACTCTCCAGGAAAAAGACACAGATTAACAGAATGGATACGTAAACAAAACCCAGCAATCTGTTGCATACAAGAAACACACCTAAGACACAAAGATAGACATTACCTGAGGGTAAAAGGTTGGAAGACGACTTTCCAAGCAAATGGACGCAAGAAATAAGCAGGAGTAGCCATTCTACTATCTGATAAAATAGACTTTCAACCAAAATTAATAAAAAAAGATGAGGAAGGACACTTCATACTCATCAAGGGAAAATTCCACCAGGAAGACATCACAATCCTGAACATCTATGCCCCAAATACAATAGCACCCACATTTGTAAAAGAAACATTGATAAAATTTAAACCACATATAGATCCCCACACATTAATAGTAGGAGACTTCAACACCCCACTCTCAACAAAGGACAGGTCAGCAAAACAGAAATTAAACAAAGAAACAATATCTCTGACAGAGGTCATGAATCAAATGGACCTCACAGATATTTACAGAACTTTACACCCAAACACAAAAGAATTTACCTTCTTCTCAGCACCTCATGGAATCTTCTCCAAAATAGACCATATAGTTGGTCACAAAGCAAGCCTCAACAGATACAAGAAGACTGAAATAATCTCTTGTATCCTGTCTGATCACCATGGAATAAAGCTGGACTTCAACAACAACAGAAATAGCAAAAAGCCTACACACACATGGAAAGTAAACAACTTGTTACTAAATGACAGCTGGGTCAGGGAAGAAATAAAGAAAGAAATTAAAGCCTTTCTAGAACTCAATGAAAATGAAGACACAACATACCCAAAACTTGTGGGACACAATGAAAGCAGTGCTAAGAGGAAAGTTCATAGGACTAAGTGCCTTCAAGAAGAAATTTGAGAAAGCTCATTCAAGCAACTTAATGGCCCACTTAAAAACCGTAGAAAAAGAAGAAGCAGACACACCAAAAAGGAGTAGATGGCTGGAAATAATCAAACTCAGGGCTGAAATCAATCAATTAGAAACAAATAAAACAATTCAAAGAATCAATGAAACCAAGAGCTGGTTCTTTGAGAAAATCAACAAGATCGACAAACCCTTAGCCAAGCTAACTAAAAGGCAGAGAGACACCACCCAAATCAACAAAATCAGAAATGAAAAGGGGGACATAACTACAGACACTGAGGAAATCCAAACAATCATTAGGACTTACTTCAAAAGTCTATACTCAACAAAATTTGAAAACCTAAATGAAATGGACAATTTTCTTGATCGATTTGACTTACCAAAGCTGAATCAGGACCAGGTAAATCAATTAAATAGTCCTATATCCCCAAAGAAATAGAAGCAGTCATCAAAAGTCTCCCATCCAAAAAAAGCCCAGGACCAGATGGCTTCAGCGCAGAATTCTACCAGACCTTCAAAGAAGAGCTAACTCCAATTCTCTTCAAACTATTCCACAAAATAGAAACAGAAGGAACATTACCAAACTCATTCTATGAAGCCACAGTAACCTTGGTACCTAAACCTCACAAAGACTCAACAAAGAAAGAGAATTTCAGGCCAATCTCCCTTATGAACATTGATGCAAAAATACTTAACAAAATACCTGCAAACCGAATCCAAGAACACATCAAAGATATTATCCACTATGACCAAGTAGGCTTCATCCCAGGTATGCAGGGGTGGATCAATAGATAGAAATCCATCAATGTGATCCACCATATTAACAAACTGAAAGAAAAAAAAAAACACATGATAATCTCCATAGATGCTGAAAAAGCATTTGACAAAATCCAACATCCATTCATGTTTAAAGTACTAAAGAGATCAGGGATACAAGGCACATATCTAAACATAGTAAAGGCGATATACAGCAAGCCTATAGCTAACATCAAACTGAACGGAGAGAAACTTAAAGCAATCCCACTGAAATCAGGGACAAGACAAGGCTGCCCACTGTCTCCATATCTCTTCAACATAGTGCTGGAGGTCCCTGCTAGAGCAATAAGACAGTTGAAGGAGATCAAGGGGATACAGATGTGAAAGGAAGAAGTCAAATTATCACTATTTGAAGATGATATGATAGTATACCTGAGTGACCCCAAAAACTCTACCAGGGATCTTATACAGCTGATAAACACCTTCAGCAAAGTGGCCGGATACAAAATTAACTCAAAAAATCAGTAGCACTCCTGTATACAAAAGACAAAAGGGCTGAGAAAGAAATTAGAGAAACGACACCATTGACAATAGCTACAAATGACATAAAGTACCTTGGCGTAACCCTAACCAAGCAAGTCAAAGACTTGTATGACAAAAATTTCAAGTCTCTGAAGAAAGAATTAGAGGAAGATATGAGAAGATGGAAAGATCTCCCATGCTCATGGCTTGGCAGGATTAACATAGTAAAAATGGCCATCTTGCCAAAAGCAATCTACAGATTTAATGCAATTCCCATCAAATTGCCAACACAATTCTTTACAGACCTGGAAAGAAAAATTCTCAACTTCGTATGGAATAACAAGAAACCGAGAATGGCTAAAACAATCCTCTACAATAAAAGATCTTCTGAAGGTATCTCCATCCCTGATCTCAAGTTGTACTATAGAGCAACAGTTATAAAAACTGCATGGTACTGGCATAGAAACAGAATGGTGGATCAATGGAATCGAACAGAAGACCCAGAAATAAATCCACACACTTACAGACACCTGATTTTTGACAAAGATGCCAAAACCATACAATGGAAAAAAGATAGCATCTTCAACAAATGGTGCTGGTCCAACTGGATGTCTACAAGTAGAAAAATGAAAATAGACCCATACTTATCACCCTGCACAAAACTGAAGTCCAAGTGGATCAAAGACCTCAACATAAAACCAGACACATTAAATCGGCTAGAAAAAAAAGTGGGGAATACCCTAGAACTCATTGGTACAGGAGAAAACTTCCTGAACTGAACACCAACAGCACAGGCTCTAAGAGCAACAATCAATAAATGGGACCTAATGAAATTGAAAAGCTTCTGTAAAGCAAAGGACACCGTCATCAAAACAAAGCAACTGCCTACAGATTGGTAAAGAATCATCACCAACCCTTTATTTGACAGAGGACTCATATCCAATATATATAAAGAACTAAACAAGCTGAAAAGCTACAAACCAAGTAATCCACTTAAAAAATGGGAAACAGAGCTAAAGAGAGAATTCTCTGTAGAGGAATATCGAATGGCAGAGAAGCACTTAAAGAAATGCTCAACCTCATTAGCCATTAGGGAAATGCAAATCAAAACAACCCTGAGATTTCACCTTACACCCATCAGAATGGCTAAGATGAAAAACTCAAGGGACAACACATGCTGGAGAGGTTGTGGAGAAAGGGGAACCCTCCTCCACTGCTGGTGCGAATGTAAACTTGTACAACCACTCTGGAAATCAATCTGGCTCTTTCTCAGACAACTAGGAATAGCGCTTCCTCAAGATCCAGCCATACCACTCCTAGGCATATACCCAAAAGAGCCTCAAGTATGCAAAAAGGACATTTGCTCAACCATGTTTGTAGCAGCTTTATTTGTAATAGCCAGAAGCTAGAAACAACCCAGATGCCCCTCAACTGAAGAATGGATGCAGAAACTGTGGTACTTCTATACAATGGAGTATTACTCAGCAATGAAAAATAAGGAAATCATGAAATTTGCAGGTAAATGGTGAGACCTGGAAAGGATCATCCTGAGTGAGTTGTCCCAGAAGCAAAAAGACACGCATGGTATATACTCACTCATATAAACATACAACATAGAATAAACCCACTAAAATCTGTACATCTAAACAAACTAAGCAAAAGAGAGGAACCTAACTAAAATGTTCAATCCCCATCCTGAAAGGCAAAGAGGATGGACATCAGAAGAAAAATAAAATAGGAAACAACCTCGGAACCTGCTACAGAGGGCCTCTGAAAGCCAGAAGAAAACAAGAAACAACCTTGAAACCTGCCACAGAGGGCCTCTGAAAGCCTCTGCTGTATAGACTGTGAAAGCAGATGCTGAGCCTGATGGCCAACTGATGGGCAGAGTGAATGGAATTTTATGTAAGAAGTGGGAAATAGTAAAAGCTGGAGGGGACGGGAACTCTACAAGGAGAGCAACAGAACAAGATAATTTGAACACAGGGAACTTCCCAGAGACTCATACTCCAACCAAGGACTATTCGTGGAGATGACCTAGAACTCCTGCACAGATGTAGCCCATGGCAGTTCAGTGTCCAAGTGGGTTACATAGTAATGGGAAGAGGGACTGCCTCTGACATAATCTGATTGGCCTGCTCTTTGTTCACCTCCCCCTGAGGGGGGAGCAGCCTTACCAGGCCACAGTAGAGGACAATGCAGCCAATTTTGATGAGAACTGATAGACTAAGATCAGAAAGGAGAGGAGAACCTCCCCTATCAGTGGACTTGGGGAGTGGCATGCATGCATAAAGGGGAGGGAAGGGCTTATGGGGTGATACAAAATGAATAAATTGTAATTAATAAAAAAAAGTGAGTTATGAAGCTAGATACATAGGTTCCTTAGTGTAGTGTTCGCTTAGCATAGGAAAGATCAGTAGCAATCCTAAGTACCATATAAATGAGTAATGTTAGTAAATTTATATTCTAGTTAGTTAGAATATAATGTTAGTAAAATTATATTCCTGTAACTTAGAGAGAGGGGGATCAGAAATTCAAGGTAGTCTGGTAATCCTCATGTTCATGGCAAATATAAGGTCTGCTTAGGGTAAATGCATGTCAGCCTCTAGAAGCAAAAAAAAAAAAAATGGTGCCTTGGATCCAGGATTTTGAAATCTATTAAGTATCATGGAGGGGGAGGGAAATAATGAGCTAGAAATGAAGAAATGGAAGATGCCCAACAAGCCTGATTCTCACACAGAAGATGGGAAAACCTGTGACTCACCACGAATACAGGAGATTTCATAATGACCAAGCATATGAAAATATACAAGAGTCTGACTCTGAATTATTTCAAATTGAGAGTAATTTTGAATAAGAAATAAAAGAGCCTGAGATCACATTGTTCTGTGATCTGTGGGATACATACGGCCACATGGGATCAGCCTCAGTACCCTAACTAATACCTCACTTAGACAAAGGCTGCAAAATTTGATGCAATATGAGGAAAATCTCTTCCTGATAGACAAGATCACTGAAATTACTAAGAAAATTTGTCATCACAGTTTGGGAACCTTTTTAATATTATGGACTTAGGGACAAAATAGGAAGGACAGATTTTAAAAAGAAAAAAACCTGTAAGAAGAGATGTGTGATGTGTCATGCTTCATTCAAGGGACAGGGAAAGGCTGTTCACAAGATTGTTAGGAAAGGAATTAGTGTTCAGTGAGATAGTTCAAGGAGCATAGGCCAAGGCTGATGGTTGAGTTAAATTCCCAGAACCCAGGGAGAATTGAGTCATAAAAGTTTCTTTTTTTCTTTTCCTGTCCTCTGTACGTTAGAATAACTACACAAGTATTCCCACACCCATATGAATGGATAAACAACTGACTAAATAACAAATAAATAAATAAATAAATAAATAAATAAATAAATAAATAAGGAAAATTAGCTGTTAAGAACAATATTAATTTCACAGAAACCCCAAGTCAATATCAGACCTTAGTGGCTTTACAGAGGAATGTGTTGGGACATAAAAATTACACAATAGAAAAGATATTAAGAAATCTGAATAACCTAGAATAACATATCTATTTGGTCAATATTCTCTCATAAATGGCTCAGTCACGGGCGCTTTTGACAGTCAATTCAGATGCAGTGAAAACCAAGGAACCTTTTATAGTGGCAGACACAGCAGCCTAGACCAGCATTCTGTTCTCGCTTCAGAGCCCAAGTCAGCTTTCCATTGACCATCAGAGATGGGAAGATGCAAAAGTAGACTTGTAGGAGATTTCTAAGACAGGGGAGGTTGAATGACTCATACGAAATAAAAGTTGGTTTGAGAGTAAGAGTGTCTTCGACTGGATTCAGTTGATCTATCTGCCTACTTCTATGCCAGTACCATGAATATTTTATTACGATTGTTCTGTAGTATAGTTTGAGGTCAAGCATGGAGATACCTCAAGAAGGTCTATTATTGTAAAGGATTCGTTTAGTTAGTCTTGGTTTTTTTGTTTTTCCATATGCAGTTTACAATTGTTCTTTAAAGGTCTGTGAAAAATTGTTCTGGTATTTTGATGGGGATTGAATCTGTAGATTGTTTTTGGTAAAATATCCATGTTTACTATGTTAATCCTACTGATCCATGAGCATGGGAGATCTTTCCTTCTTTGGGTAACTTATTCAATTTCTTTCTTCAGAGACTTGACGTTCTAGTCATATAGGTCTTTGACTTCTTTGACTTCCCATATATAGTTTTCTAATGTTTAGGTATGGGCCTTGTATCGCTGATCTCTCCAAGACTTTTATCATGAAGAGGTGCTGGATTTTGTCAAAGACATTTTTTGCATCTAATGAGATGACTGTGTGATTGTTTTTTTTTTTTTCAGATTGTCACAACTGTCAGAATGGCTTAGATAAAAACTCAAGTGACAACACATGCTGGCAAGGATGTGGAAAAAGGAGAACAGTCCTTTATTGCTGGTGAGAGCAAAAACTTGCACAATCACTTTAGAAATCAATCTGGATTTTTTTTTTTTGAAACTGGGAATAGTCATACCTCAAGACCCAGGTATACCACTTCTGAGCATATACCCTAAAGATGCTCCACCACACACCAATGACTTTGTTCAACTATGTTCATAGCAGCTTTATTTGTAATAACTAGAGACTGGAAACAACCTAGATGTCCCTCAACAGAAGAAATTGCATACAGAAATTGTGGTACATTTACACAGTGGACTGCCACTCGGCTATTAAAAACAAAGAAATCATGAAATTTGCAGGCAAAAAAAAATGGATGGGACTAGAAAAGATCATTGTAAGTGAAGTAACACAAATTCACAAAGACATACATGGTATGTACTCATTTATAAGTGGATATTAGACCTATAATAGCGGATAACAGTACTGCAATCCAAGATCCCAAAGAAGCTAAGTGACAAGGAGGGCCCAAGGAAGGGTGCTAGAATGTCACTCAGAAGGGGAAATAGAATAGAAGCAGAAGTGGATGAAGAGAGGGAATTGGGCAGGAGATGGAATGAGAAGGGAAACAGGAGTGGAGATCACATGTGGGGAGACAGGGGTAGGAGATGATAGGGGTGAGAACAAGAAGGGAAACTGGGAGGAGACATTTTTTGTCAAGGTGAAGGCCTGCAATAGGGTAGGTTCCTGGGAGGATATGGGTGTAACTCTCACTGAGACTCTTAATTGTAGGGGATGGGGAGAGTGGGAAGACTGAAGTGACCACCTTTTAGCCAGCCAAGACTAGTGGAAGGAGGGGTACAACAACAAAGAGGCAAAACCTTTGATCCAAAAATTACTCTGCCTACAAGAAGTTCAGGGATACAAAGGGAACAGAGATTGAGGAAATGTTCAAGCAATGATTACCCAACCTGAGACCCATCCCTTAGTAGAGAGCCAGCCCCTGACACTATTAATGATGCTCTCCCATGCTTTCAGACAGGAGCCTGACATGACTGTTCTCTGAGAGACCCTATCCAGCAGAGGATAGAGACAGATGCTGGGACTTGTAGTTAACATGGGGCAGAGATCTGGGTGTCCACAAGAAGTGTGGGCAAGAGACAGAAGAATCTGGAGGGGACCGGAACCTCACAAGAAGACCAACAAAGACAACTACTCCAGCCTCTTGGGGGCTTACAGAGACTGAGACATTAACTAAGGAGGACACACGTTCTGGACTTAGGCCCCCTCACATAGGTGGCTAATGGGAGGCTTGATATTTACATGGGGTGTGTGACAGGTAGAAGGGGTTGGGGTACTGTGTCTCACATGAACACTATTGCCTGATTTTGGATCACTTCCCACTGGCAGCACTGCCTTGCCTGGTCTCAAGGGATGAGGATATGCTCTATCCTGAAGTGATCTGATCTACTGGGGAGGTAGCTCCCCTTTTACTGGGGGAAAAGGGAGAGAGGAAGGGGAAAGAAGGGGAAGGGCTGAGGACTGGAAGGCGAGAAAGGAGGGAACAACCTTGGGATGTAAAGTAAATAAATTGAAATAAAAAATAAAAAAACTAAAATCTGTCGTGATAAAGAAAAGAAAAATAAAAAGAGAAACTGAAAATGATGTAGACATCCCTGAATTGAAGAATGGATAAAGAGACTGTGGTGCATTTATACAATGGAATACTACTCATCCATTAAAACAGGAAATCATAAAATTTTTAGGCAAATGGATAGAACTAGAAAAGATCATCCTGAGTAAGGTAACAAAGACTCAGAAAGACACACATGGTACATACTCACCTAGTGGATTTTAGTCATATAGTACAGGATAGACTTACTACAATGCACAGACCCCAAGAAGATAAGTTCAATGGGCACCTTAGGCTTCATGTTAGCCCACTAGGCTAGGTAGGGAAGTGGGGAATATCTCTGACGTATACCATGTTGCTTGCTTTTTGATCACTTCCACCTTATAGGACTTCCCTACAAGTCCACAGGGGAGAAAAAAGAACTCAGTCCTCATGTGAATACATGAGCTGGGGTGTCTGGATAGGGGTCTCCCCTATTCAGAGAAATAGGGAAGAGAGGATACAGGAGGGAGGGTGTGACTGGGAGGAGATGGGGATGGCAGAGATGTAAATTGAATTAATTGGTAAAAAGAAAAACAAGCGAGCGAGCGTTAGAGGGAACAGTGCCTCATCCATGCAATGTAGCTACTACTGTACTTTTCTTTTTTATTATTATTATTATTTTTTTCTTTTTAGTTACATTTTGTTAACTCTGTGTCCCAGCTGTATCCCGCTCCCTCGTTCCCTCCCCAACCCCACACTCCCTCCCTGGTCTCCTCCCTGCCCCTTTCCAAGTCCACTGATAGGGGAGGACCTCCTCCTCTTTCATCTGACCCTGTTTTATCAGGTATCTTCAGGGCTGGCTGCAAAGTCCTCCTCTGTGGCCTAACAGATTGCTCCTCCCCGGGGGGGGGGGGTGTCAAACAGCCTGCCCTTGAGATCCTGTTAGAAATAGTCCGTGTTCCCCTTACTTTGGAAAACTACTTGGTTACTGAACTACCATGGGCCACATCCGAGCAGAAGTTCTAGGTTATATCCATAGATGGTCCTTGGTTGAGTGTCAGTCTCAGAAAAGACCCTGTGCCCAGATATGTTTGGTCCTTGTAGAGCTCCTATCCTTTCCACATCATACTAACTTCCCTTCTTTCATATGATTCCCTGCACTCTGCCGAGGGTTTGGTTATGAGTCTTAGTGTCTGCTTTGAAACACTGCTAGGTAGAGTCTTTCAGATGCCTTTTGTGGTAGACTCCTGTCATAAGTTCAATGCACATCCCATTTGTCTTTCTAAATGAGGATTAATCACCTTCGCCTGTGTCCACTTTCTTGATTATCTTCTTTAGGTGTGTAGATTTCATTATGTTTATCATATCTTGTAGGTCTATATAAGCGAGTATATACCAAGTTTGTCTTTCTCCTTCTGGGATACTTCACTCAGAATGATCTTTTCTAGATCCCACCAATTGCCTGCAAATTTCATGATTTCCTCCTTTTTGATTGCTGAGTAGTATTCCATTGTGTAAAAATACCACAATTTCTGTATCCATTCCTCTGTTGATGGACATCTAGGTTGTTTCCAAGTTCTGGCTATTACAAATAAAGCTGCTACGAACATGGTTGAACAAATGTCCTTGTTGTGTACTTGAGCAAATTTTGGGTATATACCTAGGAGTGGTATAGCTGGGTCTTGAGGTAGCACTACTCCTAGTTGTCTGAGAAAGCGCCAGATTGACTTCCAAAGTGGTTGAACCAGTTTACATTCCCACCAGCAATGGAGGAGGGTTCCCTTTTCTCCACAACCTCTCCAGCATGTGCTATCACTTGAGTTTTTCATCTTGGCCATTCTGATGGGTGTAAGGTGAAATCTCAGGGTCATTTTGATTTGCATTTCCCTAATGGCTAATGAGGTTGAGCATTTCTTTAAGTGTTTCTCTGCCATTCGATGTTCCTCTTTCGAGAATTCTCTGTTTAGCTCTGTTCCCCATTTTTTAAGTGGATTACTTGGTTTGTTGCTTTTCTGCTTCTTTAGTTCTTTATATATACTGGATATTAGCCCTCTGTCAGATAAAGGGTTGGTGAAGATTCTTTCCCAATCTGTAGGCTGTCTATTTGTTTTGATGTCAGTGTCTTTTGCTTTACAGAAGCTTTTCAGTACTTTTCGACTAGACTGTTGGTAGTAGTGCTTGGGTCTTTTCTTGCTATATGTAGCCTTGTGAGTGTGTCTTTTTCACTATCCTCACAGAGGTACAAGGCCAGTTGTCACATCTTTGTTCAGAACGGGCTATTGGAGACCATGGACTTCATTTTTAAAAGGTACAGATGTCTATAATTTATGTATTTTATGTAGCATTATATAACCAATATAATATAACTATGTTAATGAATGATCTTCTAAGAGAGACATAGGATGAACTACCACATAGTTGAGAGAACACTAAAAAGATAATGATCTCAGGAATTTAAAACTCTGATACAATATTATTTTAGTCTCTGTTTAACATAGACAACATTATAGCTCAACCTAAATTATTTTACAATCTTATACTCTTATTAAATGACTGAATAATGGTACTTAGTAGGCAATAAATCAAAGGCATCACTACAATAGAGATAAGTATGTTCCAAGAGCAATGACATTTTCCATTACACAAAAAAATTACTAGCAAACACTGACATGTACAGGTTAACAAAATAAATTACTAACAGACACTGACATGTGTGTGTGTGTGTGTGTGTAATCTTATAAAATGACTTTCATTAAATGCAAAAAATAATTATCAGATGGTTAGGGTAAAATAAGGAACAATACCTCTGTTAGGTTTTAGTTACTCTGACTTCCCAGGCATGTGTCTACAATGTAAATTACATACACTATTGAAGCCATTAGGCTTTTGCCTACATTCTGTGTCACTTAGAGTTTCAACTATTTTGTTGCTGTTGCTCCCTTACAATACATCTGAAGTGGATTACTTGTAACTCATCCTGCCTTGTTTTTATTGACATATTCTGTATTTCCTGATCTTGGTCATATCTGTACTATCTAAAACTGTTAAGTTCAAAGCTGCTGCGTGCACTTGTGTTGGGCCCTTTATGAGGTGTTGTCTGAATATGTAACCTCAAATGAAGTGCCCCGTAGAATCAAATCTAGGGATTGACCTGAGCCATGGACAGTGGGAAGCCATATTAATAGTTACCTTTTGTCTTTAACCTGTTTCACCTTCCTTAGTTTTTAGTCAATCAAGAAAAATATTATTTTAATTGGCAATATTTGAGTATGTATATCTCCTATTCAAAGAGGGGAACAACAAAAGAAAGGTAGAAAAAAAACACTTTATAACTTCAAATGCAAAATATTATGAGGATAAATTTTGGAAGAACATTTTTTGTTAAATCCAGATTAAATGAAATCAAACAATGTTACCAATCTTATTTCTCTTTTAGTTTCATCTGGGTTTCTCTTCAATTATAGTACACATAGATTATTTTACAAAAATGTTTAATTTACATTAAATTTAATAGTACACTAAGAATAATTTATTTTTTAAGAAAGATGCGAATTCAGCAGGGACCTCAGGCCTAGCATCTATAAATAGGTAAATGTAAGAAATAATTCTCCTGATAGGACAACTATTTTTATATCATTGCTTGCTGATCATTTAAAATGCCCAGGTTTGTTTCCTTTATAGGTGAATTTTTTTTCTTTAATTATGCCTACAGTTTATCTGTATTATTACCTATGCTCAGGGTAGAAATATAAGTTAATATCTGGAAGAATCTAAAATATATATTTTGAGGCATCCAGATTATTAGAATCAATGACTTTTCTTCAGAATTCAAACCATTCATTACTATATTGATATTAAATTGTCTTTTCCAGGTACTAACTTTTCATATCATTTGCCTCGAACGCGAGATTTTTAATTGACAGAGACAAGAAGTAAATGAGTCAAGGTATGCTAATATCCACAGAATTCTCGTGATAAAAGTCTGTCTCTTGTAGACTGAAAGTGTAGTTATTCTTATTGCTACTATGAACAAGACACATGCTTTTCCCCTCCAGAGAAAATGAAACATGAACTTTTGCTTTGATGAGATGTGAAGTATAACAGTCATTAGAAATAAAATCCTATGAGAGCTTCTCTAGCACGGAATTATGGGTTCTGTTGACAGAAACTTTACAGCATACTGCATGCTTTTAAAGTGCTTTCAGTCCTTGTGTTTAAAGACAGACAAAAGAAAAGATGATGATTAAAGGGAAAAGCATTCTTAAAACACAAAACTCACTCTTGTGCTGTATCTCTTGCAAATACAAAGCTAACAGTTATAACCTCTAGAAAGCCGGAAAATAACACTTTATTTCAAAGATTCTATTTGTTTTTTTTTTTTTTTTTTTGGATTATTCATTTGAATTATCGCCACTTACTGCTATTTTTAAACATATAAGAGTTAGTTAAGAGAACACATAAAGACAATGCATAGAAAAGAAACAGCAATAATACACAGAATTCATTTCATACAATGTGTTTACTTGACTTGCTCCTGAACCCACATGTTAAAATCTCTGGCTTTCACGGTGTTATCTTAAGAAGTTCTGTGCAGTTGGTCAGGTTACTTTTGAAATTTACTTTTAATTTTCTCCTAGTATTCAAAATTTATGAGACTGTAACTTTGCCAATATGAAAAAAAAATGTCAACATGGTATTTAAAAAAGAATGATACATAATGTATTTCAGAAATACTGTCATAAAAATTTAGGCTTTGAATCAAGCATGCCCATAATCATATATAACTTACTATAAATCCTTCATATTAATGTTGATTGCAATTACACATTCCGTAATACTTGGAAATATGTGAGGGGGGACATAGTATAAGTAGGTACCTACAAATATATTATTTAAAAACCTTATTTTTATTTGTATAGAGTTTATTCAAACTTTATTTCCCATACACATAAATTCCATTTCCTGTGTGTTCATATATTATTTGTGATTCTAGAGAACTCAAGCAACACAATAGAGTTTAATCTGAGGATGGTTGATTAGGAAGGCTCCATGCAGTCTGGTAATCAGATGAAACCACTGTGGCTATTAGTCTACCCAAAAGCTGGCATGAACAGGCATGTGTTAGTTAATCAGCAAGTTAGCAGGGTAGATACTAACGCACTTAAGAGATTTTAATTGTTGGTTAAAAAAAGAAAGAGTAACCTGAGCAGAGACGCATTTTTAGTTTGAAAAGATTCTCTCAGAGGATCACATAGCGACAAAGTGTTAGGTCGGTGTTAAGCATCCTGAATGAACACTTCCCACTCCCTACAACTGCTGTCATGTCTCTCTGAAGTTCATAAACTAAGAAACCGAAAATCAAGTCATCTTGATCTTGTTTGTAAATTGGAGCATCTGTGGGTAAATCCAGGTGTTCCGCTTGGGAGATATTTGTGGGTGTGGCAGGCAGGGGATCCATGGGTTCGGCTAACTTCTTTTAGAAATCCTCCTACTTTTTAGCTAAGAAAACTAAAAATTTTACAACTATAAACACTGAAATGAAGACACTGTGGCTGCACATTCATTATGGCTCCAGCAGGGTCTTAAGCACTGTACTAAGGAAGTAATGTTATTCTATTTAGGAAATGGGAGGAAAAGACCAGAGGGTCAACAGCAACCTTCAATCTGTACCTGCTTTCATATAGTGTTTAGACACTATATGAAAAGTCTCTGATCTTTGCAGTATCCTTGTTTCTCCATTTAATTTTGGCTTAAATTTTATCATTGTTTAGGGCATACTTTTGTTTGCTTGCCTTGTGTCTTTGTGTGCATATATACTTATATATACACATGATATTTTTAGAATACATACATATTATTAATATCAGTTTATTAACAGATGTATATTATTAATATTAAGGTGTTTTGCCCGAAAATTAACCTTACATAGGACCATATATAATTATAATATTTAATATAAACTATAATATTTGTGTAATATATTAATAGGGCATCATATTTAATATGATATGAATATATAATGTAAATTATATATAGTATTATGTATTATATAATACAAGTATTATATGATATATATTAGTCATTTTATAAGATTACATTACTAGAAATACTGCAGCCATGTTAGCTTATGGAATATATACTATAGTGAGAGAACAACACTACTACCTCACTATGCATTACTCAGAACATGTGTAAGTCTAATCTTATGGGAAACCTATCTTTACTTATTTACATATGCTCTCAATATTGTTCATTTTCTTTATAGTCATTCATTTTTACTTCATTTTTACATTTTGGGGCATGTATATGTAGTTATACACATTTATGTGTTGATATATTGTAATATTTTACCTTATTATCCTTTTTTCTTCTTCCTACTCCTGATAGCCTATTCTTCCCAATAAGGTTCCTTCTTCCTTTAAAGTCTTTGTTTGTATGCTGGATTCGTAAAGGTAGGCATAACTGCCATGTGTACATGGTTGTAACAGCCATTTGTGTGTATTTCATACAACTCGCTCCGGTCCTCCAGTGACAACACATGCTGGAGAGGTTGTGGTGAAAGGGGAACCCTCCTCCATTGCTGGTGGGAATGTAAACTGGTACAACCACTTTGGAAGTCAATCTGGCGCTTTCTCAGACAATTAGGAGTAGTGCTACCTCAAGACCCAGCTATACCACTCCTAGGTATATACCCAAAATTTGCTCAAGTACACAACAAGGACATTTGTTCAACCATGTTCGTAGCAGCTTTATTTGTAATAGCCAGAACTTGGAAACAACCCAGATGTCCACCAACAGAGGAATGGATACAGAAATTGTAGTATTTTTACACAGTAGAATACTACTCAGCAATCAAAAGGGAGGAAATCATGAAATTTGCAGGCAAATGGTGGGATCTACAAAAGATCATTTTGAGTGAAGTATCCCAGAAGGAGAAAGAAAAAATTGGTATATACTCGCTTATATAGACCTACAAGATATGATAAACATAATGAAATCTACACACCGAAAGAATAATCAAGAAAGTGGACATGGGTGAAGATGATCAATCCTCATTTAGAAAGACAAATGGGATGTGCATTGAACGTATGACAGGAGTCTACCGCAAAAGGCATCTGAAAGACTCTACCTAGCAGTGTTTCAAAGCAGACACTAAGACTCATAACCAAACCCTCGGCAGAGTGCAGGGAATCATATGAAAGAAGGGGAGTTAGTATGATATGGAAAGGATAGGAGCTCTACAAGTACCAAATATATCTGGGCACAGGGTCTTTTCTGAGACTGACACTCAACCAAGGACCATCTATGGATATAACATAGAACTTCTGCATGGATGTGGCCCGTGGTAGCTCAGTAACCAAGTAGTTTTCCAAAGTAAGGGGAACAAGGACTATTTCTAAAAAGATCTCAAGGGCAGGCTCTTTGACCTCTCCCCCTACCCAGGGGAGGAGCAGTCCTGTTAGGCCACAGAGAAGGACTTTGCAGCCAGCCTTGAAGATACCTGATAAAACAGGGTCAAATGAAAGGGGAGGAGGTCCTCTCCTATCAGTGGACTTGGAAAGGGGCAGGGAGGAGACCAGGGAGGGAGTGTGGGGTTGGGGCAGGAATGAGGGAGTGGGATACAGCTGGGACACAGAGTTAACAAATTGTAACTAAAAAGAAAAATTAAAATTAAAAAAAAAGAAGTTAAGGATAGGCAGGCATGTGACTCTTAACTTAAAATGTATAAAATCTTAAAGAAGTAAGATATATTCTAATACTTAATGCACTCCACATATAAAATATATGCCAGATTTTCAAGTCCAGCGCAAGCAAAATAATGTAAAATGTCTTACTAATAATTTTATATTGTCTATTAAATTAAAATGTTTAATATTTTACATAAAAAACGTTTTCTAATTCAAAATCTTGTATCTCAACTTAATTTGAAGAAAAAGAGGAAAGATGGATGCCAAATTATTATTATTTGTAGAGTATATGCTTCTCTGCACCAGTAATCCTAACAAAAACACCAGAAAACTCTTATGGCAGATAAACACTTTCAACAAAATGACAAGATACAAAATCAACATAGATTCCACTAGCCTTCCTGTGCAGATGACAAACATACCAAGAAAGAAATACAAAAGCAGTATTGTTGTTTTTGGCCCCAAACTGCCTTAGAATTAACCTGTCCAAAGAACTAACAGATCTCTATAACAAAAACTTAAAATATTGAAGAAATAATTTGAAGGTATTAGGGAATAAAAAGACCTTCCATCTTAAGGATAGGAGCTCCATAAGGACCAAACATATCTGGGCACAGGGTCTTTTCTGAGATGGACACTCAACCAAAGACCATGAGAGGATAAAACCTAGAACCTCTGCTCGGATGTGACCCGTGATAGCTCAGTAATCAATTGGTTTCCCATAGTAAGGGGAACAAGGACTATTTCTAACAGCAACTCAATGACTGGCTCTTTGACCTCCCCACCTCCCAAGGGAGGAGCAGTACTGTTAGGCCACAGAGGAGAGCTTTGCAGCCAGCCCTGAAAATACCTGACAAAATGGAGTCATATGAAAGGGGAGGAGGTCCTCCCCTATCAGTCAGTGGACTTGGAAAGGGGCAGGGAGGAGATGAGGGAGGGAGGGTGGGATTGGGGAGGGAATGAGGGATACAGCTGGGATACAAAATTAACAAAATGTAACTAATGAGAATAATAATAAAAAAGTGAAAAAAACTCTAACAGAACAAGTAAAAGTTTTGTAAAATAAAAACTTTTAAGACAAAAAAAAAAAAAGACCTTCCATCTTGGATCTCCAGAACTAATATTATAAGAACACTTCTGGGACTGGAGATACCATGAATGGGTCATGTTCTGTGCAAACTCACAATGCAAAGGCAGTCCAAGAGCCTAGAAAAGTGTATATGGCACCTTCAGACTTGAAAATTTCAATAGGTAGAATGGATAATATGAAGAAAACAACTACCAATGAATGTAATCAAGAATGTGGGGACAGAAATACCCTCATTCACTTTTGGTGGGATTGCCTGCGAGTGGAACCATTATGGAAATTAGTATGGATGATTATTTAAAAAAATAAATATAGCTCTATCATATGACTCAGCTAGATCACTACATGGCATTTACCAAGGACTCAGTAGCCTATTACACAGATAGCTTTTCAGCTGTGCTCGTTGCATCTTTAGTCACAATAACTATAAAAGGAAACAACATGTCTTTCAACTAATGTATGGATAATGAAAATGTAGTGCATGACCCCCTACTTTCTGCCAGTCCTCATCTGGAGAATGTCTCTAACCACATCTGGAATACAGCCTTTGACAAAGTTCCCTGCCTACACTCTCCCCACTATTGCCCATAGAATAATTAGGTAACCATGTTCCTGTCATATGACAGGACTGTGCTGCAAAATGCAAATAAATTATTCCAGGCACTTCAAGCCACAGCCAATAGTGTACATCTACCCTGGGTACACTCAACCCACCACCCCAAAATTACATATCCTTTGCTCACACTAAATAAATTTGAAGTCTCATGAAGTTGGTCCTTGAAAGTTATTCCGTTGTATTCACAGGACATCCAAACTTCCGCTTTCATTCTTTCTGCTTTCTTTATCCCTGAGGACTGGTGGCAATGATCCCTAGAGGGAGAACTACCTAATAAAAACCCCATTTCCAGACATGGAAAACATCCTGGTGAGTTGTTGATCAGGAAACTGAAGAGGCTTTCAAAATGATGTACATTATTACTATTGTTTGAGGTTAACTCCCAGAACTTGAAGTAAGACCCTCTTACTTAAGGTAGCACATACTTGGACATAAGATTTGGAAGGATCAAACAGGTCTTACATGTTCTACAAGGAATAGTGATAATAATATTGAAAGATACTATTCAAACAATAAAGGGAAGAAAACAACCAGTAGTTTTACACATCTGTAAAATCTGTTAACTACAATAATGAGCCAGCTATCTGTGATGGGTGAGGTTATGGAACCTGAAAGAAAACAAATAACTGCCATTTGCTCTTCTTTTTTTTCTTTCTTTGTTTCTTTCTTTCCTTCTTTTTATTGTCTTTATTATTATTAAGTAAAATTTATTCATTTTGTATTCTGGCTGTAGGCCCCTCCCTCATCTCCTCCATGTCCCACCCTCCTTCCATCTTCCCCACCCTATATCCTTCCCCTAGTCCACTGATAGAGGAGGTCTTCCTCTCCTACTGTCTGATCCTAGCCTATCAGGTATCATCAGGACTGTCTGGGTCTTCCTTCTCTATGTTCTATAGGCTACCTCGCCAGGAGGAGGTGATCAAAGAGCAGGCAACCAAGTTCATTCCAGTGACTGTCCCTGCTCCCAATACTAGTGAACCCCCATGGGGACTGAACTGCCCATGGTCTACATCTGAGCAGGGGGTCTAGGTCCTCTCCATGCATGGTTATTGGTTGATTCATAAGTCTCTGAAGGTTCTGAGGGCCCGCATTCTTTGGCTATGTTGGTCTCCTTGTGGAGCTTCTGTCAGATCCATGTCTTTCTATCTCCCATTTCTTCCATAAAATTCCCTGCACTTTGTCCAAAGTTTGGTTATGAGTCTCAGCATCTCCTTCGATATCTGATGGGTAGAATCTTTCAGAGGCCCTCTGTAGAAGGTTCCTGTCCTGTTCCCTGTCTTTTTCTACTTCCGATGTCTATCCTGTTTGCCCTTCTGAATGAACATTACACATCTTACTTAGGGTTCTCCTTGCTGTTTAGCTTCTTTAGGACTATGGATTTTAGTGTGTTTATCATATATTATATGATTAATATCCACTTATAAGTGAGTATGTACCCTAAATCTAGATGTGGCCTTCTGCCCCACTTTCCTGCTTTCCCAGGCATAAGCTATATGTCCCAGGAATAATCTATAGTATGTCCTGAGAAAATTCTAGGAAAGGGCTGCTCTCTTAATACTCAGTATGTGCAGATAACCTAGAACTCCTGTACAGATGTAACCCATGGCAGCTCAGTATACAAGTAGGTTCCCTAGTGAGGGGAACAGATTGTCTCTGACAAGGACTCATTGTCTGGCTCTTTAATCACCTGCCCCTCAGGAGAGAGCAGCCTTACCAGGCCATAGAGGAAGACAATGCAGCCAGTCCTGATGAGACCTGAGAGGCTATGGTCAGATGGAAAGGGAGGAGAACCTCCCCTATCAGTGGACTTGGAGAGGGCCATAGGAGGAGATGAGGTCGGGAGGGTAAGATTTGGAGGGGAAAAGGAAGGGGGCTACAGCTAGGATACAAAGTGAATAAACTCTGATTAATATAAAAAATAAAATTAAAAAATAGTATTTATTTACTGATGTTTATTTAGACTTGTTTTCTGAACTCAAGCAATCTTACTTGGACAATTGCTTTCTTTGTTTCATTCCTATATAAAGGCACATTGAAACTAATGTAAAGTTTTCTACAGCCTCAGACTGTAGTCTGCCCGATTTCAGGTCCTCAGATCCCAGGTTTAGCAGACAAAATCTGTACAAGTCTACTGAAAATTCCACAGTAATGATGAAAATACTGTACTCATGTTTGAAACTCTCAAAAGTATTTAAAAGGTTTCTATGTATAAAAGGAAACAAGTAATTGAAAAAGAAGCTATGGGGCTGGAGAGGTGGCTCAGAGGTTAAGAGCACTGGCTGTTCTTCCAGAGGTAATGAGTTCAATTCCCAGCAACCACATGGTGACTCACAACCATCTATAATGAGATCTGGTGCCCTCTTCTGGCATGCGTACATGCAGACAGAACATAAATAAATAAATCTTTAAAAAAAAAAAAAAAAGAAAGAAAAGGAAGCTATGAAATGGTAAAAAAAAAAAAATCTCTACATCAGACAGAAGATTAGTATTTAAAATATGAACATAATTTATAGAACTAAACAACAAAAAAATAAATAACCAAATCAACATATATACTAAATAAATAAACTAAGTCTTGAAAACACAAAGTTCAAGTGGTCAAGAGGCACATAAAAATTATTCACCCAGTCATCACAGAACTGCTAAAGCTCTGTTGAGGTTCAGTGACACCCCAGTCTAAATGATGGACATTAGGAACACCAAATGTTGGCAAGGAGGTGAACTGAAAAGAACTTCCATTCAACGGAGGTGTCATTGATGGTGGGGGATAAACTTATCTATTCACTATAGAATTCAGTGTATACTTTCCCCAAATCTGAGGAATGATCTATGAAATAACCCATAAATACCACTCCTGATTATTTTCCCAAAATACTCAAAGTCAACACATTAAAGCTAACTTGCAGACAAACAATTACTGAAGCACTATTCACTATACCTAAATAATTTAACTAAGTTGTGTGTCTGGGAACAGGGAAATGGCTAAAGAAAAGCTGGTATTTATACACTCAGTAATTTTGTCATCTATGAAAAAATGAAGTTATGTCATTTGAAAAACTGGATACAACTGGAGTTTATCACATTAGGAAAATTTAGTCACTCTCAGAAAGAAAAATGTGCCATGTTTTCTCTAATATGTAGGTCCTATATTTTTACATAAATGAATCTAATATGGATGCTCAAAGTACATCTATTTATATAAGAATGTCTTTATGTTAAAATTATTTAAAATAGTCAATAAAATATATATTAAGCTAAAAGCACATGTCTTAATATGTGGAAAACGTTACAAAACCTGTTTATTTTGTATAAGAATGTATGAGTTTAATAAAACACCATTAATAATCATAATGTGGTCTAAAAACTAGAGAAAAGTTTTAATCCTCTTTAAAGAGAACTATTTATCAAGAAAGTGTTTAATTTTCTTCAATAAAGTATCCACTTGGCAAGTACATGTTAAGACCAATGAACTATTAAATGCGTAATGCCTGTTTATAATTCATACACACAGATAATCCCTTTTTAATAGTTTTCGACAACCATTATTGTAAACAGCAGCAACAATGAAGTCAAACCATCTGTCTAAATGATGTGGTTCAGTGTGACAGATCTGTGTGAGGGTCAGGAAATTGGTAACTCTGAAGCAGCATAACACTTCCTGCATTCCTTTTCCAACCTCTTTGATTACTGCCTTACTTCCAGATCTCCCATTACCATTCAAGTGGATTAAGATATTCATATTCCAAAATGTCCAGGCAAAGCATTCAGCATTGGTAGCTTCCTTTAGAAGAACAAATAGAAATACTTATTAAAAGTTTACAAAGGTGACTTTGTCCCAGTCACAAGAAAATGCTAAACATAAAACCTAGATTTTCCTCACCTGCATTTTAATTTCTCAAGAGTAGCACCTGTTTTGTGGACTCTCATATTTTTCAGCAAATAAAGCAACAGTGATGTGCTGTAACGATTTCTCTTTCCACAGTCCAACCTAGATAGTTAGCAGATTATGTGTCTGAACACTCTTGCATGCTTAATAAGCAGCGGACACTGTCAGGCCTTGGATTTCTGACCTATTGCAAGTAAGGATTGGCCTCTGCAGAAAACACAGACTGAAGATAGTAGACATGGAGAAGGTCCCATCATGCACAATTACGTTGTTTTCCACACAATTCAGACTGGCTGCTTCTCAGCTGCTACTTATATTTAGAAATGATTAAACAGGATCAATACATTTCACACTAGACTCCAGAACTTCTTTATGACAGTAGGAAAATAGCTAGCTGTCTAGCCCATTTTCTAATTTCCTCATATCATGCTTTGAAGATATATACCACTCTCAATTTATCTGTAACAGCTTCTTTTTTTTATTAATACCATAGGAAATGATATTTTTTCTTTCCATTTTTCCCAAGCTAGTCTCCACAAAGTGTACAAATAGTAGCATTTTAGGATTACTGAAGGACTCTAACAGGCCTGAACATGGCAAAAACAGGCCCCAGCATGACAAACATGGCACTGACAGGTTTTGCCTGTTATGCTCATCTTCCTTACTAAAAACATTAGATTACATTTCTAAACACAGCCGCAGGACCTATTTACTTGTTTGGTGATTGACTCATTCCTGAGACAAAACAGACAAAACACCAAGATCAGCAATGAAAAGTCATTATTTGGCTAATATGTCCAATCAGGATTTAACAATTTAACTCAGCACAGACTCTACCTTTTTCTCCTTAAAAACTCACTCCTGCCCTCCCCCCAAAAAAAAAATCTACCAGCTTTATGTTGCTACTTGCTGCCTGGCCTTTCAGCCTACCCACCTGGTGGTGAGAATTTGCTAAGTGTGTCCTGCACTAATTCTGAGGGGACCGACATCCCTTACAGTTACTATTGTTCTAGTGAAACACCGTAATTATAAACAACTTGGAAAGAAAAGGTTTTGTTTGGCTTCTACTTCCAAATCATAGTCCATCATTGATAGAAGTCAGCACAGGAACTTAACGCAGGTAATAAACCCGGATGCACAAGTTGATGCAGAGGCCATAGAAGGGTGCTACTTACTGTCCCATGGCTATAGAACCCAGGACCACCAGACAAGGCATGGCCCCATGCACAATGTGCCGGAACATCCAGCATCAATCACTAAGAAAATGCACTACAGAATTGTTTGTAGCCTAATATTATGGAGACATTTTTTTTTTAATTAAGGATTCTTCCTCTCCAATGACTCTATATTGTGTCATGTTGATATAAAACTAGCCAATACAACTGAACCCTTGTCAGCTTGACCCACAAATACATCACTGGTAAGTCACAACTTTTCAATTCTTACTAATCTACAAGATCCCACGTTAATATAGACATCACAATATAAAACACTTTACAAACTTAAAAATCCACAGCCTTTAAAATTTCAAGCACATAAAAATTTGTTCTCCTTAGAATATTCAGTCTCTTTTAATCTTCAAAGTCTTGTAAAATCTAATGTCTCTTGACTGTGATCTCCTATAAAGTCAAAATTAAGTTAAATACTTCCTTACATCAGAGGGAATAACTAGGGCACAGTTACAATCAAATCAAAGCAAAACTGAACTCCATTTGGGTAAATAATTCAATACCCAATGTCTGAGATCCACTCAAAATCTTCTGGCACACCAAAGGTTTGGGTCAGGTCTCTGGCTCTGCCCTCTATAGAGGCTGCATATGGTTCTACTCCACTGCTACTGCGTTCTTTGTGCTCCTTCCATGGATGTGACATCTATAAAGTGCTGGGGTATTTTGCTGCAGCTAGCCTTCACTTTCACCAACAGCCCTTTCCTGGGCTTTCTTCATGGTGTGAAACTTCATGACCTCTTCAACTCTGGGACTTCAACTGATACTGAGAAGACACCTTCATCAATGGCCTCTCACAGTGCCAAGCCTCAATTGCTCTCTATGACCCCTTTTATACCCTTATGCCTGAGGGTGACTCTTGTACTACCAAGTTCAGCTGTCAGGCTGCGGTACAACCTTGGACACCTCTGAAACACAGCTTATGTGTGCTGACTCTGAGAAAATATTGCCCAGAAGACTTCTCTTTAACGATGCTGGTCTCTTTCTCCCACTGCTAATTTCTCTGTTCCAGGTAACCATCATCAACTGTCCAAGTTACACAAACATTTCACTACAATGATACTGGTATCATGTTAATCACAGCAGACTCTCCAGCACAGCTGACTAGACCACAGATTCATTATTCAAAATATGCAATAGCCCAGAAAGAGACTTCCAGTGACTTCACAAACTAGATCACCATTATCTTATATTCCTCTTAACATCCTTATACTCTATACTCCCATGGAATATCACACCACGGTTTGAATGCCCAATGGCCTTTCCAGCCCAAAGTTCCAAAGTTCTTTCATAATCCTTCCAAAAATATATGTTCAGGTCTATTGAGCAACAGCAACAGTATTAAGCAATACTGTTACAAATTTCTGTCTTAGTTAGGGTTACTATTGCTATGATGAATCACCTTGACCCAAAATAATTTATATATGAAATTGCTTGTTTGGTTTATACTTTCACATCACGGTTCAACACTAAAGTAAGTCAGGACAGGAACTCAAGTAGAGTAGGAGCCTGTAGAGAGGAACTGGTGCAGAGACCATGGATTGGTGCTGCTTACTGGCTCGTTCCTCAAGGCTGGCTCCGTCTGCTATCTTATGGAATCCAGGGCCAGGATGGATGGGGTCGTCTCACATCAACCATTAATTACTAAAGTGTCCTGCAGGCTTGTCTACAACTTGATCTTATGGAGGCATTTTCTCAGCTGGTACTCCCTTTTCTTTGGTAAGTCTATCCTGTGTTGAGTTCACATAAAACTAGCCAGCACATGTAACTTGAATTCGTAATCAATCTTCCCTCACAAAGTATTTAGTCTACTTGCTACTCAGAAATTAGATATGTAAATACTAATAATTTATGACTAATATGACCTGACTGACCAAGTATTTCGAAGGCAGAGCTTCATTTCAAGACAGCTTTAATGTGGGTTCCCATCAAATAAGCCAACAAGTTACCGTTAAGGCTACAGGCATAGACCTGTGTACACAGTTGGAAGCACTCAGAGGTAAGCCAATAATTCATGCCCACAAAAGCTCTTGAAATACCTATCAATTAAGGGCCAAAGATTCTTAGAAATGTGCACTTGTTTATGGCTTTTTAATTTATTTTATTTTTTTATTTTTATTAATTACACTTTATTCACTTTGTATCCCCCCATAAGCCCCTACCCTCACCTCCCAATCCCAGCCTCCCACCCCCTTCTTCACGCATGTCCCTCCCCAAGTCCACTGATTGGGGAGGTCCTCCTTGCCTTCCTTCTGATCTTAGTCTATCAGATTTCATCAGGAGTAGCTGCATTCTCATCTTCTGTGGCCTGGTAAGGCTGCTCCCCCCTCAGGGGGAGGTGATAAAAAGGCCAATCAGATTATGTCAGAGGCAGTCCCTTTTACCATTACTATGTAACCCACTTGGACACTAAACTGCCATGGGCTACATCTGTGCAGGGGTTCTAGCTTATCTCCATGCATGGTACTTGGTTGGAATATAAGTCTCTGGGAAGACCCCTATGTTCAACTTTCTGGTTCTGTTGCTCTCCTTGTGGAGTTCCTGTCCTCTCCAGATCTTACTATCTCCCATTTCTTTCATAAGATTCCATGCACACTGCCCAACAGTTGACCATAAGTCTCAGCATTTGCTTTGATAGTCTGCAGGGCAGAGCCTTTCAGAGGTCCTCCGTGGTGGGTTTCTAGCTTGTTTCCTGTTTTATTCTTCTTCTGATGTACTTCCTCTTTGTGTTTCAGGAGGGGGATTGAGCATTTTAGTCAGGGTCCTCTCTTGATTAGTTTCTTTAGATGTATAGATTTTATATTACATGTCTATATGAGTGAGTATATACCGTGTGTATCTTTTTGCTTCTGGGACAGCTCACTCAGGATGATCCTTTCCAGGTCCCACCATTTACATGCAAATTTCATTATTTCCTTGTTTTTCATTGCAGAGTAATACTCCATTGTGTAGATGTACCACAATTTCTGCATCCATTCTTCAGTTGAGGGGCATCTGGGCTGTTTCCAGGTTCTAGCTATTACAAATAAAGCTGCTACAAACATAGCTGAGCAAATATCCTTATTTTGTACTGTAAGACCTGGGGTCTCACAGCTCAGGAGTTCAAGATCGCGCCCTTCCCAGAAACTCCCCCAGACCACGACTCCTTGCAAAAGCAAGAGGTTTATTAAACATTGCGCAATGGAGTCACCCCTGCCGGTCAGCAAAGAGTGGAACCAGGAGACAAAGGCCTTTAGCTTTTTAAAAGAAAAATTGCAGGAGATTTAAAGTTGCAGTCTTGGCAATTTAGGATTGGATGAGGAAGCTATAAAGTAAAATAATTGGTTAGTCTTAGGTGCTCAAGCTTGGCCAGTCCTGCCAAGTGTGGATGCAGCTGCAATTGAAGGTGAGGGTGGTTAGCTCATCCTTGAAGATTAGGGGCTGCAGACTTTGGGCTGGAGGTCAAAAGTTACTCAGAAGAAGTCTGGGTTCGTTGCTAAGAAACACTATCTCAAAGACAGGAGTTTTTCTTTTTGCTGAGTGAAGGTCATTGCCTGCTTGCCTTTTTTCTATCTGTCCTCATAGATAGGGTCACATTTTTCCATTCTCTGGAAAGGTACTAAGAGGCTTTAGATTAACCTGAACCTAAAACTCAAAACTATAGGCTTTAGAAGACATACAGGTTACAAAGTTAGTCTAACCCTTCAGTACTTGAGCCTCTTTTGGATATATGCCTAGAGTGGTATGGCTAGTAAGTGCTTTTCCTAGTTGTCTGAGAAAGAGCCAGATTGATTTCCAGAATGGTTGTACAAGTTTACATTCCCACCAGCAGTGGAGGAGGGTTCCCCTTTCTCTCCAGCCTCTCCAGCATGTGTTGTCACTGGAGTTTTTCATCTTGGCCATTCTGATGGGTATAAGGTGAAATCTCAGAGTCATTTTGATTTGCATTTCCCTGATGGCTAATGACATTTAGCATTTCTTTAAGTGTTTCTCTGCCATTTGATATTCCTCTACAGAGAGTTCTCTGTTTAGATCTGTTCCCCATCTTTTAATTGGATTACTTGGTTTGCTGCTTTTCAGCTTCTTTAGTTCTTTATATATACTGGATATTAGCCCTCTGTCAGAAAAAGGGTTGGTGAAGATTCTTTCCCAATCTGTAGGCAGTCATTTTGTTTTGAGGATGGTGTCCTTTGCTTTACAGAAGCTTTTCAGTTTCATGAGGTTCCATTTATTGATTGTTCCTCTTAGAGCCTGTGCTGTTGGTGTTCTGTTCAGGAAGTTGTCCCCTGTACCAATGAGTTCTAGGGTCTTCCCCACTTTTTCTTCTAACCGATTTAATGTATCTGGTTTTATGTTGAGGTCTTTGATCCATTTGGACTTTAGTTTTGTGCAGGGTGGTCATTTTCACTATGTTAATCTTAATGATCCATGAACACGGGAGATCTTTCCATCTTCTGATATCTTCTTCAATTTCTTCAGAGACTTGAATTTTTTTTTTCCAAACAGGTCTTTCACTTGCTTGATTAGAGTCATACCACCGTCCTGTATGTTAGTGTCTATTGTCAATGGTGTTGTTTCCCTAATCTCTTTCTAGGCCCTTTTTTCTTTGGTATTCAGGAGTGCTTCTGAGTTTTTGAGTTAATTTTGTATCCAGCCACTTTGCTGAAGGTGTTTATCAGCTGGAGGAATTCTCTGGTTGAATTTTTGGGGTCGCTCATGAATACTATCATATCATCTACAAATAGTGAAACTTTGACCTCTTCCTTTCTAATTTGTATCCCCTTGATCTCCTTTAGTTTTCTTATTCTAGCTAGGAATAGTTCAAGTACTATGTTGAAGAGATATGGAGAGAGTGGGCAGACTTGCCTTGTCCCTGATTTCAGTGAAGAGGACCTCCCCTATCAGTGGACTTAGAGAGGGGCAAGGAGGAGATGAGGGGGGGAAGGTGGGTTGGGAGTGAGGAAGGGGGCTACAACTGTGATACAAAGTAAATAAACTGTAATTAATATAAAAAATGAAAATGTAATAAAAAAGAGAAGGAAATTCCATGTGGGAACCAATTAGAGTACACTCTGGCCTTGTTCAATTATGCAACTAAGAAAAACTAACTAGACTTTCAGGAAAATTTGGATAGTCTGTAATAATCACCACAAATCCTACTCTGTATTGTTCATTGAGTTTCTGGAAAGAAAATATATGGTCACTGACCTAAATGATGCACTTCATAAGCCATAAAATGTCTCAGTTTTGAAAAGTAGACTAATACTGGCTCTGTAAAAGCAAATAGTTTTGTTACAGACATATGCATCCAAACTGTCCCATGAGATTAAAAAATAAACAGTACAAATCCGGTTCATGGTTTTCACAGTATACTTCCTTCACCATCTAAATCTGATTCATTTCTCTTGTGCTGCAGATCAAAATATCTATTGATTCATAGGCAGTGCTAGGACCATTGACAAAAGGTCCACCCTTTCTTTCCTATTACTTAGAAAATTACTGTCTCTGAGTTCCTTATTTATTTTGAATGTAAGCATATGGAACAGGCAAATACATAATGTCTATTATTATTTAAACTGGTTCTGCCACTTAAGTTTACAAGATTGAAAAACTTTAATTTAATTTACCTAACACTCCTCCTTCCCAGATATAGATACACATTTCAGACCTGTATGGTTTTTTTTTTCTTCTCTCTAAAGAGCTTGTTTCAAATCAGTTGCATTGATGAGCACCTTAAACTTTATTTTTTCTGAGAAAATCTTGATGCTTTCTTCATTGTAAAGGATAATTTTGCTAAGTACAAATGTAGGTAAGGTTATTGGGGTTGATTCTCATTTTCTCCCAACATTTAAAACTTCACTCCACTCTGTTACTCCCCGCTGGTTTCAGAAAAGCAGGGATATTTAAGTTTTACTCTTGAGTCTCTAGAGGTGTGGTTGTTTAAATGAGAAATGTCCCTCCCCACACTGCATAGACTCAGATGTTTGAACACATGATCCCCAGTTGATGGTGCTGTATAGGAAGGTCAGAGTGGGGCGGCAACTTTGTTGGGCATAGTATGCTACCTCTGACATACTTTGGGCATTTACAGGATCACCGTACACCCATGTCACTCTCTCTGCTCCCTGGTTGTGGCTGAAGATGGGATTTCTCAGATTTCTTCTCCTACCTCCATGCTTGCCAGCTGCTGCTGTCACTCCCACCTTCATCTTTATGGATCATTATCTCTCTGAAAGCATAAACATACATACATACATATATATATATATATATATATATATATATATATACATACATATTATATACATTTCTTATCTGAATTGCCTTTAGCCACGTTGTTTTAGTAAAGCAACAGAATAGTAGCTAATACAAGAAAATTCCCTTTTCTTTCTTCTTCCAGAATACTGTCTTGGTCAATATTGTTTGGACAGAATAGGCTTATTTAGCTCTACTATAACTGTTTACTTAGTCCACATTGAAATTGCTTTATTTTATACTGTTATAAGTAACTTTTCAAGGAGCATTCAGTTAGAAATATTTTTGTATTTATAAATAACTTCATTTATCTTCTTTAAATATGCTAGAGTAAAATTTCTATGTCATAATGAAAGACAATGCTTATCTTGTATAATTTGCTGAGCTATTTCCAAAAGATTTCCCCTTTTTAAAAATTCAATTAACTTTATGAGAATTTCAATTGCATTATTCCCATGCCAGTAGATGACGTGTTGACACTTTTTATTTCAATTCTCCTAAACATATTATTTTTCCAAAAATAATGCTTCAATTATTTGTTGTTGAAACAGGGCCTGATTTAGACTTTTGGTCTGATTTAGACTTTTCAAAGTATGCTCACCAGTAGTAAGATTTCATGTAGGAGCATCATATCCACCTTAATTTACATATTTAAGCAAGTAGAATAAGAAGTTAAAAAACTAATGTGATTTAATATATGAAGTGTTTAATGCTATGCCCACCTATGTTTCAATGCACTTTAGAATATTCATAGATGTTTATATCTGGAAGTTTTATTACTTTGAGGACATTTTCACCACAAATAAGAGCAGCCTATCCTCTATTCTGCTCCTGACTCTCCCCTTTCTTGAGCCTTCAACACCAAGCAAAAATACTGGACTTTTTACTTCTATAAATTTGTATATTCTGCATATTTCATATGAATGAAATTTGACAATATATGATTTTTTGGTCGATGCTTTAGCATAATATTTGATCCATAATACCTTACAGAAATATTTCTGCTATATCACTTTGTAACTATTGTGATGAGATGGTTTTTATACTTTCTTATGCTGTCCTGTTTAAAATTGAAAAAATTATATAAACGTACATGTCTCGAAATAAGAAACAAAACTGACTAATAATTTAATACTACAGAAAACATCATTATCTATAATAGAAGTCAAATTAAAACTGTAATAAAAATATCATCTTACCTCAATTGAAATAATTATAATGAAAATAAATGATAAATGCTGGCATCTCATACATTGTTAGTTGGAACATAAATTTCTGTAATATTATTGAAAAGAAAAGGAGATTCTAAAAATATCTTAAGAGTAGAACTATCATATGATGCACCTATTCCACTTCTGAGTTTATACTCAAAGAAGATATAACTGTGGTTGTAAGTGTATTACTGCAGACTCCTGCCATGGTAGCATTATTCATGAAAGCTGGGTATGTTTAATCAAAGTGGGTCTCAACAATGATGAACAGATAAAGAAACTGTGAAAATATATGCAACAGAAATATTTTCACCAACATAGAAGAATGCAATTCAGTTTTTTTCCAACATAAATGTAATTAGAGAATAATATACTAAGTCAAAAGAGCCAGACACAGAATGACACTTCTATACATTCTTATATGTGAAGGTTAAAAATATTGACATGCAAATACAGTAGAAATTAGATGATATTTGGAAGGAGGATGGGAGCAACATGGATAAGGGTATGATGGTTCACACTATATGAATGTATGAAAATACCACATATGCCCCAATGACAAATAAGTTAAGAAACATTAACTGAAAATAAAACCATACGGCTTAAGAATAAAGCATGAGCGCAGAAGAGAACAATATCATAACACTCAAAACCATCACAGTAAATACAGTTGTTCTATGTAGCTCCAGTAAAAAAAATATCATGGACATAAATTTATATTTTAACAGTTCCTTAAAGAGTTACAAAGCAATGTAACTGCTTTTGTATGTAAAGGTAAGTACCCAGTAGAATTTGTCTCTCAAAGAATAATTTGTTTATGCCACAGAAACATAAAATTATTTTTCCAGGAGATGTTTGTAGGGAAAAAGAAGTTTACTAAGTACCATGCATAGAGAGGACTTAGACACCCTGGTCAGATGTAGCCCATTGGCATCTCAGTATCCATGGGGGTTCCTAGTAAGGGGAGCAGGGGCAGTCATTGGGATGAACTTGGTTGCCCTTCCCTTTATCACCTCCCCTGGGCAAGGTGGCCTCACTAGGCCACAGAGAAAGAGGATCCAGACAGAAGATTCAGATCTGATGAGATTTGATAAGTCAGGGTCAGACAATAGGTGAGGAGGACCTCCCCTTATCAGTGGACTAGGGGAAGGATAAGGTGGGGTAGGAGAGAGAGGTCAGGGAGGAGATGAAGAAGGATACTATAGCTGGAATACAAAGTGAATAAATTGTAAATAATAATAATAATAATAATGAAAATATTCAAAAAAGGAAGTTCAGATTAAATATAATGGGGCTATCTTTGAAACCATAGAAGATTTGAGAGTTGGTTAAAGATATATACAAATAGATATCCTGTAGCTAATACAGGCAACTGCACATGTACTCACACATACAATTATACACATGTATATGTTCAACATGCAGTTTTTAAAGGGGAACAGATCAGTGACTATGGAAGCAATGAACTTATATCAGACTCTGAGCCCCTCTACAGTGGGTTATCAGATCCTTTATGCTCATTTTAAGGGAGTAGTGATAAGAAGAGGTGCGAGGTGTATCTGTGACTCTGAGTAATGGATGTATTTTTTCGCTTCTATGAAAACAGTCCATAAAACAGCCAGTGCTATTAGCTAAATACAACATAGTCACCTAATAGGGTATTCTTTCTCAGAATGAAAACAATCATTATAAAAGAACATTAATGATTGATATTTTACCTCCTAATACATTATTAATGCTACTGTTCCTATTACATCACCAAGAACAAAACATTTTATATAAATTGAGGATATATATGTATATATATATATATATACATACAAACACTTTATATTTATAATCAGAAGTTCTATTTTTTATTATTTAGTTTATGTTAAATATTTAGAGATTTGTAAATATTCAATATAACTTTCAGGATTTCCTTGTTCAGAATCCACAGCTTATTAATTATTTTTTTTTCTGACATATACTTAGTTCTTTATTTCAATGGTAAAAATTTTAGATTATGCAAATAAGTCCAAAAAGAAAAATTCTTGATATGCTACTATCTACAGTAAAAAGTAGACAGTTTTACTGCTTGTCTTTCCATGAACGAATGTATTTGAGTAGATGATCACATGAAAGTTTAAAATAGGAATTGAAGAGAAAGTCTTGATTTAGAGGGGTCTGTTGAATAGTGGGAAGGTAACATGCTTGCTGAACAAGCATGAGGGTCTGAGTTTGGATTCCTAGCACCAAAAGTAGAAAACTAACATATTAATGTTTTTCAGTAACCCAACCATGGGAGGCATAGCTACATGCCCATCTGGGACATGGAGCCACCTATGGTGTCCAAAACAGCAAATTTCAGGTTCAGTGAGAGACTCTGCCTCAAGAAACAAGATAGATCCTAGAACCTTTCTGATCCATTGTCTGCAAATCTCTCTGAACCTTGAGAAGGAGCTGTAACAGATGTGCTGCTGTGGCTGACCTCGCCACACATACTGATTCTCTGCCCTTTTTCCTGTTGTAGGTGTTTGAGTTAACCACCACCATCTACACAAGGATGGTGTTTTGAGTTACAGGGATCAATCAGGGGAAAGGAGACAATGGAGGATGTATTATGGCTTCTAGCAGCACAGTGGTAGAGCCTCTGTTTGACTGAACCCTGAACCCACTGCAGAAGCCTCTTTATTGATACACAAATGGCACTTTCAGCAAGTCAATTTCTGCATATGAAAACCTCTTATCTGATCAAGGAGTTGTCTGAATTACCTAAGCAGTTCTTAGCCATACACCATAGAAGAGACTTCTTGGCTTGCAAAGGCTCTATAAATCAGTTATTCAGGAAAAGCAACTCCACAAACCTCATATTAACAGTCGCTGACTACAGAAGGTTACTTCAAAGCCTAGGTGGCATTAACTCTGGAATTGATGCCAGAAACAATTGCTCTGCTAATTTCCCTCAATACAAAGAAAGTTGGAATTCTGGAGAACCAGAGAAAAACAAGATCTTTTAGAAATGACAGCATTGTTATACTTTTGAACTCCCAAAAGATGTGCTTGCCTGAGCAAAATCTCTATAATTTTTCGAATTGTGATTTTTTACAGTCAATTAAGAATTAATATCCATGATAGAAATGTTCTGCCCTAGTTTGAATCATGCATTCCATCTTTTAAGTGAATTAATACTACTTGACAAGAGCTGACTGTATTTGTTATTTACAGAAATATTTTTGGTATATGAATTCATGTGAAATGGGTAAGTCAAGCTATTTAACACACGCATTACTGCACAGGGAGCTTTCAGAGAGTGGGGATATTTAAAATCTACGCTCTCTAGTAGATTGCAACTGTGTACTGTGCTTGACTGTGTAGTCTCAGTGATGTGTCCATGCTCGCACTTGTTGTGACAGTGCTAGGCACACTTGCTCAACAGGTGACAATATACACATATTTTCTAAAATTTCCGACAGCCTTTCCAAAAAAAAATGGTTTTTTTACATATAAATATTTTTTTTTATTAAAAATTAAAGTAAACCCACAAAATAATACCAAAATGTAGGTTAGGTTGACTTTTTATCCCATTTCCTGGAGGCACACACAACAAATTGTGTACAGTGCTTTTTTATCATTATTGTTTTTTTCATTTTGTTCACTTTGTATCCCCCCATAAGCCCCTCCTTCCTCCCTTCCTAATCCACCTTCTCTCCCCCTTCTTCACTCATGCTCCTCCCCAAGTCCACTGATAGGGGAGGTCCTCCTGTCCTTCCTTTTGATCCTAGTCTATCAGATCTCATCAGGAGTGGCTGCATTGTCACCTTCGGTGGCCTTGTAAGGCTACTCCCCCCTCAGGAGGAGGTGATCAAAGAACAGGCCAATCAGTTTATGTCAGAGGCAGTCCAGGGCTCTGCCCTCCAGACTATCAATGCTGATGCTGAGACTTATAGCCAACTGTTGGGCGGTGTGCATGGAATCTTATGAAAGAAATGGGAAATAGTAAGATCTGGAGAGGACAGGAGCTCCACAAGGAGAGCAACAGAAACAAAAAATTTGAACACAGGGGTCTTTCCAGAGACTCATACTCCAACCGAGTACCATGCATGGAGATAATCTAGAACCCCTGCATAGATGTAGCCCATGGAAGTTCAGTGTCCAAGTGGGTTCCATAGTAATGGGAACAAAAAAAAAAGTTTTGTAGAACTAAAATGCAACCAATAGTTTATAATTATTTGTGTTCGAACATCTCCTCAGCCTGGGAAGTGTTTGATTACAAGTATGAAAACCTGAATTTGATCCCTTCAGACCCTAGCTGAAAGCTGGACACTTAGTTGTGCATTTTTAATCTCATTACAGGAGAGAATGGATTCTTGGAGTTTAATCTTTCAAAAACATAGCTGAATAAACAAGCCAAAAACACTGAGGCAGTCTCAAACTAAGGTGGATGAGTCCTCAGTAATAGGCTGAGAGTTGTGATCTGACCATACACAGGTGTATGCATGTATTGGCAGGAACATACGCAAGTGCATGCACACACACACACACACACACACACACACACACACGACACAGGAATAAAATCTTACATATTCTTCCAAGTATAGTAATATTTGATTTTCAATTACATAATCTTTCTGTTTGAAGTTTTATTAAAAGTTACACTAGAAATATTTTGAAATAAATTCATTTAGCTATGAGATTCTTATTTTTACTATGTATATGTGAACAATAAAAACACCCTGTGTTTATGATCAAAATTTTATAAGTTAAGTCTTCTCTGATTTTCTAATAATACCATGTATTCAATATTCATTAAACTAAACACATATTATATTGTGTTTATATTATAGTGACGTTGCATATTGGCTTATAATGAGAAAGACTGCATTTTTAAACAACTGAAAGAAAGAAAAAAAAAAAGAAAGAAAACCTGGTAAGGCACTTCTAACTACAGAATCCGGCTAATTTCCTAAGGATAATTCTTTTATCTGCAGCAGGTGCTTCCTTCAGCTTTATTTTGTGGAAATGTCTTTTGTCAGCAGATTGGCTTGTGCCTGCCAAACTCATAATGCAAAGCAGTTTATCTTCTTGTGGAAATAAGCATGTTTGGTTTACCACACCTTATAGAACAATGCCACTTTCCCATGCTAAACCCCAGAGAAACAAGTTAGAGGAGATATTTTTGAATTGAATAGAAACAAGAAAAATCTCACACTAAGCATGTTTGTAAGACAGCACACAGAACTCACAACTGAATAAAGCTTTAAGTATGTGATTTGAAATCTCTAATCTTTCCTATATGTAATTTGGCCCTTATTTTCCCTTTTAGTGAAAAAGCATACTAAGAATTATAGCATATATAAGATTCTTCCTGGTGTTATTACAGGAAATAATTAAGGTGGAATCTGGGCTCAGAGCTTCTGATTTATTAGTCCCCCTCTGAAAATGTGCTTCATTTGCAATTTGTATGTGAAGAGGACACTAGAATAACATTTGCTACACTGCTCTGCACTTAGCCTGTGTGCTCTACTAGACTGTGAGATCTTCCAAGGCAAGCACCATAGCTTTTTAATTATCTGCTCCCACCATTTAGCAGGGCACTTTTCACAGCATGTGTCCCATGAATGATTATTGAATCACTGAAAGAATGATGACTGGAGGGCAAATCCCACTGTGCAATTTACTTCGCCAAATCTTCTCCTGCAAGAGGTAGAAACCATACTTACATTGAAGTCTAGGCAAAGTTTTGCACCTTTGCTTAACCCTACTCTGTGTTTTGACTGTTATGTAGCTCCATACCTTATTGCTAAGGATTTAGTTTCAAATGTCATAAAGTCAGAGAACTGACAATATGATATAAAATTAATAAAATATTTTTGTCAAATATTTAAGGCAACAGACAGCATGAGAGAGGTTAATATACTACACAACCATTAGGAAGGACAAAGAAGTGTAGTCTTTCACTGAAAGCCAACAGGGGTCACTTAAAAGGCAGGTGTTCTTACTGACTCCATGTGCCTCTACAGGTTCTACATATTACACATGGTCATTCTCAGTCTAAGAAAATTGTTTCTTTCTGAGCATGGCAAAAAGTATACTCTATCTAAACTTAAACATTAATGTCTGTGATGTGCCAGTTAAGACAAGAAGATAGTAAGTAAACTACTTGGAATGTACAAACATGTAGCACACTGACAGCACCAAACCCTGCAAAAATGAAGAACAACAAGAATGTTAATCACACTGCTCATAGGAATGTGAAATGGTACACATGTTAGAGGTCACGTTACAGGTCAGTTTGCTGGTTTTTAGTAAAACTTAAAGTGCTTTTACTTTAAAATCCAGAAATCTGCTCAGTATTTTCCCAATGGTACTACAAACATATGCCTAACACAAACAGACGAATATGTTCTCAGCAGCTACACACATAATTGCCAGACTTTGTGAGTGGATAAGATTTCCCCTTTGGTAGAAGGTTGAATAACAAACTATGGAGTATTATTCATTGTTACAAACAAGGAAGGTATCAAACTGTGGTTAGACAGGAAAGAAACATAGTTTACATTATTAAATGAAACAAGCAACCTGAAATTAATCTATTTTAATACAAGGAAATCTAGGAAAGTCTGAACCAAGGAGAGAGAAAAAATAGAAGTTGATAATTGTACAACTGTGAAGGAAAGGAATAGTCAGAGCTGGGTAGATTTTTATTATTTACCTATTTATTTATTTATTTATTTATTTATTTATTATTTTGTTTCTTTGCTTTTTTGAGATAAGGTTTCTCTATGACTTAGATGTCCTGGACTTGCTTGGTAGACCAGGCTGGCCTCAAACTCACAGATAGCAGCCTGTTTCTACACCCCCACCAAGTGCTGGGATTACGAGGCATGTGTCACTGCATGCAGATGCTTGGTAGAATTTTAAAGCACTTATTCTGCTAAAATTTGTGAAGGTGATGCATGTTATCTCACATTGGTCAAAGTCCATGAAGTGCACAAAGGGGCAATTTATCGCAAACTGTGGTCTTTGGGCAATACGTATATGTATTTGGATAAAATAAAATTCTGATTTTGCTGATTATGATGACAATACATATAAAGTATGACAATGGGGGTGGTTGCTGATATAATGACATACTGGTAAACTGCCTGAGACCAAGTATCAAACAGAGAGAACAATGACTTGGAAATAGATGATGAAAATGAACCGAAGAAGAATGGTTTCTATTGCGAAAGAAGGGAAACAATGAAGGGCCCCAGATTTAATAGACTTTTTCTTAAATTAGTTCTAGTTTGTATGCTGTGTTGGAATCGGAAGGCAGCAACACTGACTTGAAACTTTCTACACTGTTAAGATGTAGTTATTTAGAAGGACAATGTAAGTGTCCTTATCCTATAAAACATCGACAACAACAAAAACAAAACAAAACACAAAAAACTGGGGCTAACCACTTATGCACCTTCAACGACTTCCCTTGAGGATATTCATAAAAGAAGTTGGAACTGTTTTGTAGAAATTCAACAGAAACATCTCAAAACCTCCTTCTTATTAACTTTTTTCAAATCTTCAACTTTTTAATCAATCTTTAAAAACACTGAATTGTTAATTTGTGTCTCTTATTCTTTTAAAATTCCGAATCCATGTTATAGTTCAATATTTTTAGCAAGTGATATGAAAATGCTTCCCATGAATGATTCTTTGTTGGAGTATCATTCTCTGCAGGTTCCCTGGACCCAGGTTTTTTGGCTCTGCTGTTCTCCTTGTGGAGCTCCTATGCCCTCTCCAGATCTTTCTATCTCCCTCTTCCTCCATAAGGTTTCCCACACTTTGACTATGAGTCTCAGCATCTGTTTTAATACCCTGCTGGATAGAGTCTTTCAGAGGTTCCCTATGAAAAGCTCCTGTCCTGTTCCCTGTCTTCTACTTCAGATGTCTATCCTGTTTGCCTTTCTGAATGAGAATTAGGCCTCTTCCCTAAGGTCCTCCTTGTTGTTTAGCTTCTTTAGGACTATAGACTTTAGTATATTTGTCCTATAAGACCATGAATGGAGAGGACCTAGACCTTCTGCTCATATAAAGCATATAGGCTGCTCAGTGTCTAAAGTGTGTTCTCTAGTAAGGGAATCAGGGATGTTTCTTAAGTGAACTCACTGTGAGGCTCTTTGATCATCTCTCCCTTGGAGGTGCAACCATGCCAGTCCACAGAGGAAGACAATGCAGCCAGTCCTGATGAGACCTAATAGGCTAGGGTCAGATAGAAGGGGAGGAGGCCCTCCCCTATCAGTAGACTGTGGGAGAGGCATAGGGGGAGAGGAGAGAAAGGAGGGTGGCATTGGGAGGGGATGAGGAGGCGTGGCTACATCCGGGACACAAATTGAATAAATTGTAACACATAATAATAAATTAAAAAGCTACTTAAAAAATACTTCCCTTTTCAACAGCTTTTATTTCTACCTGTTGTGACTTATTTTGTCATCCAACCTGAAATCATTCTTTGATAAGGTGACACTTTTTTGTAGTACTGCTGAGAACAATATATCTTTCCGCTACAGCACTGCTGTAATTACTTGACATGAAACCGTATGTCTATGTGTTTTTTAAAAACGGGGATACTTGAGCAGCATGGACTTATTAACATTTATCAACATCATCTAAAGTAACATTCAGTTAGTATTTCTCTCTAGTACTAGGACATATATTAGTAAAGCTCATATAATGCTTTGATTGGAGAATAAAATCTATTACTTTTCAAACTAAGTTAAAAACAAATAACTTCGGGTTAAAAAACATAAAATTAAAAAAGATAAATACAAATAAAAATAAAATAAAAGAAGAAACAAAGAAGTGGAATCAATCCAGAAAATTATTCAAATTTCTCTGTGCAGAAAACCATGTTTTGTTTTGTTTTTCCTTGCTTTGACTATGTACGTTGGACAATAGGGCCATGTCTCCTCTGACTTGCAGGCAAACCTGACTTCCTAGCCCTCCTGTTCCAGCTGTTTGACCATGAGGTGCCTGTGGACAGAATTGCTGCCTGCTGAACAAACGCCCTTTGAGCATGTCCGGGAGACAGAATAGCAGCCAAGAGCTCTGGGTCTAAAGACAGCCCTCTGAATTCAGGTCCTGAATTTGTTTCTTAATTACTATGTGATAGTGTTTGCTTGATTTAATTTTGTATGCCTGGTTTTATCAAAAAAAATAAATAAATTCCAGATAACAACTGAAAAAATAAAATGCAGCTTTAGCCTATTTAACCAGCATGCTCACTAAGTCTCTTCATACCTGAAACAGAGATACCTGTAAGGATATGTATTCACTGAGCAGGTCTGCTTTGAAACAGAGGTTCTGATATATACACTATTGTGGTTCTGCATCTCCTGGGAGGCCTGGATGCCACTGCCTGGAGTTCACAGTTCTCTTGTGGGACATCTGACCACCATTGGAAAGGAGTGAAGCAAGGTCAAAGGTTCTCCCTATGGGCCCAGAAGGGTGGAACACAGAACCAAGATCTGAGATCTATACCAAAAGATCTCCTGTTCAGCAATAGGTGCAGGAGAAAGGGTTTCTCCATGGTAAGGGTTATGGCTCTTTTAGCTGGGCTGCCCGCATCAGACCATGTGACAGTGGTGATCTCAGGGCCCCGAACCCTCAACCAGGAGGTAATGAGGACCTTGCCTGACTGGGGTGAGTCAGTAGCTGCTTCGGAACAGCCAACTGCTCCTCCCACAGATGAGCACTAAGGTGGGCAGAGCTGCAGAAGAAAGATGCACTGACTTACCAATGAATAGCAGAAGCTCTAGGAGGCCAAAGGAACTCCAGCAGAGACAGGTTATTCCACTGTGGCTGCCTGACTGGACTTCACTGGAAGTCCCAGAGTTTCTGCAGTGAATCATCCCGGGAGGAGGAGAACCTCATTCCCCCGGAAGAAGCAAGGAGTCTCAGACAATCTTTGATGAAGTAGATGGTGTTGGCCTTTTGTTTATGTGAAACCAGGTCTTATAAAACATTGGGCAGTAGGAGAGGTTTTGAAGATGAATGCATGTCATTGGCTGGGATGAAGATGCCGGCAATGCTGTATTTGCATGTAGAAAAATAACAGGAGACAAGCTCATGGGATTGAGCGCCTCTAATCTTGAGTGACCACCTGCAACCGCGGGTTGTATGGCCTGCTTCTGTTGCGGGCACTGAAAACATCAGGAGAACTTTGTTCCACACATTCCACTCTCAGGAAGAGATGTTTAAGTCTCAAATGTGAGATTTCCAGGGTTTGAACAGGCTCCAATCTCTCTAGTCCAGTGCCAATTCCTCTGGAGGCACAGCCCACAAGCCTAACAAACTATAGATTTCACTAATGTTTCAAGCTAATTAAATGTGTTGTTTTTTTTTAATTTAAAATGAGTCTTATTGTATTAAAAAAAGACAGTTAAGTATCTTGAAATGTTCTCACAAGCTGGTCTGATTGCAAAATGGATATCCAAGTTTCACTCAACCACTTTGGTTTCCAGTGTCCACATCTTGAAAGTGCTGTGAACAAAATCGTTAGTGAGAAGGTCTCCTGAGAAATGGCTTTGTGTATATCTGATAACTGAGTAGAGCCAGGTAACAATATTTCAAACGACTTGAATCTTTGTAGCTAAATGATGAGAGAATATCTTTTGTTTGTATGGAAACATCATCTGTCAATAGAAATATAATAGCCTATTGCTTAGGCAGGAAACAGGATGTAGGACATCCAGCACACAGAAAAGATTCTGAGAGAGAGCCGGATGTATCATATACAGCTGGCAAGATGTGAAGAGGACAGATGTATGGTACCTGAGCAGAGCTATCCAGCCACACACCAGAGTGCAGTTTAGAATAAATGGGATATTTTAAGTTATAAGGTAGTCAGAGAAGAGTATAGTTATATGGCCAAGATACTAATAACTATTTAATGTGTCTCATGAGTCTCCAGAGCTTGGGGACAGAAAGAAAAACCTCCATCCAACTGCTGAAAGACATATAAATAGATTATGAATGTAGATAAGAAACATTAGGAAAGAGTAATCCCTAGGGATTTTTGTTTAGAGGTTTTGGTTTTTATTGTTTGTTTGTTTTGAGAAGCCAGAAGTTTAGCAAGAAGCTATGAAGTGCTAAAGAGGGACTTGACTATGGATGTAATGAAAATGAATGTCTGAGTTAATTATTAAAGAAATAGCAAGACTAGCAAGATGTATTTTATGGACTCAAGATGGCACTAATATGCGTAAGAAAGTAAATGTTATTTTAAACTTCATTAGTATTTTGTTAATTACTAATCTATAATTAAACATGTAGGCCTCAGTGACATGAAAACGTTTTTGAGGAAGCTGCTTGTAAACTTCAATAAAGCTGCTGACCTTGAGTTCACAAACTATTATGCATTTCATTAGGAAAGACATTTAGAATTTTTTTTCAGGTAAAAGAAATGTTTATTTATAACAAAAGAATTGGCACTAATTAGGACAACGAATACTTAAAATATGTAAATTTTTAGAATTTTGTCTTTTGTTTAGATTGTATTAAAAAATTTCAACAGAAGTTTCTTTTAATAAATTTTAATGAATCTATTAGTAATTTTAGTAGTGATACATTCATTATAAGAATAACAATTTCCTATGGAAACTGTGGCTTTTTAAGACTGTAAGTGTATGGAATCTACTTTAAAAATGAAGAATTCTCTCATTCAAATGCAATTTATTTAAATTTCAAGCAATAGATGCTTAGATTAATGCAACTGCTTGTGGTACTGAAAGTAATTGAAGGTATTAATTATCTAAGCTATACAGTTCTTATTGCATGTTGTTATAACCACATATCTAATCAAGTTTTCATTATCTTCTTCTAAAACTATTAACTTTTTAAAAAATTTTATGTGAGACATTGTTGATCCAAAAGAATATTTAGAGACAACCCAAAAGCAATTTTAAGCAATCTGAAATACATTCAAGAATATACATACAGTAAATGATTGAATATATTAATAGTTAATATACTGAATTTTATTTTTATGTGGAAAATATTTACTCTAATCAAATAACTTATGTCTTCTTTTCTGTATTTAAAAGGAAATTTAATATCTGAGTAAATATTAAACACTTTAAAATAGAACAAGTTCTTCTTTAGAGTAGCTATCAGAAATGTTAGAATTTCAGCAAAAGTTATCTCAACTGTTTTTTAGGGAATTAAAGACTTCTGATCAGTAAAATTTCTTACTTGTTACCATTTGTACATTTACAGACATTTTAACAATAGTAGCATTTGCTGTATTATATACCAAGTTTTCCAAACAAAGTAAGGTCTAAATAACAAGCTGGTTGTATTTCTTTAGATGACAAAAGGTTTAGGGATATTTTGAGAGTTGTCCACAACTGGAAATAGCCACTGTGGGAGTGGAACCGGTAATTTGTTGTACTTATATAGTGGTGATTTGTGCTCGAGAGCCACCAATTTCATACAAGAGAGCAAGACTGACCTACATTTCTAATCATGATACTAAAAATAATCTTGCATAAACACAGATATCTAACTACCTCCTGTTTTCTGGAATAATAATGCTGAGTGTGTATGTAGCAATTATAAAATAATTTTACTAGAAGGTTGTTTCTTCCTCTTTTGCCATGAATTACAGGTTATGCATTGTATTGAGTTTTCTAAGTCAACAGAGTGGTATTGCCTGTGGGTTTCATTTTAAGAAGTAAAATTATCAAAGAGCCAGTTTTGTGTCTGATAGAGCTGAAAATCACTGGCCTGTGAGATTCAAAGAAGGTCATATTAGTCAGTATTATTTTCTAAACTGTTGTACAGTCCCCTAAGGATCTGATTTACCAAACATTGAATTTGTTGAAAGAAGTTAAACATGATTCAAGTTAAAATATATACAATAAATATTGGATGAATAAAAGATGAAAGCCATGCTCAAGGTTACAGGAGGATGAATTCTGCCTATAGAAAAGGTGTTTGTGAATACCAAACAATTATTAGCAGTATAAAAATGTTAAATCTCCACAAACTAAAGTGATGATGTAGAAAATAAGTGAGTTAACAGGGAAAGATTTTTAACATGAAGACTGGTAAGTTGGAGAGAAAATAAAATTTTTAAATTTTTTTGGAAATTTTTAAGAAAATTAGGATTTAGTCATTTCTTTTTAATTTATTTATTTTTATTAATTGCAGTTTATTCATCTTGTATCCCAGCTGTAGCTCCCTGCCTCTTCCCCTCCAAATTCCACCCTCCCTCCCTCATCTTCTCCCATGCCCCTCCTCAAGTTCACTGATAGGGGCAGTCCTTTTCCTTTTCCCTCTGACCTTAGCCTGTCAGATCTCATCAGGACTGGCTGCATTGTCTTCCTCTGTGATCTTGCAAGGCTGCTCCTCCATCAGAAGGAAGTGATCAAAGAGCCAGCCACTGAGTTCATGTGAGAGACAATCCCTGTTCCCATTACTAGGAAACCCACTTGGACACTGAGCTGCCATGGCTTACATCTGTACAGGAGTTCTAGATTATCTCCATGCATGGTCCTTGGTTGGAGTATCAGTCTCAGAAAAGACCCTTTTTCCTAGATTTTTTTGGTTCTGTTGCTCTCCTTGTGGAGTTCTTTTTCCCTCTAGGTCTTTCTATCTTGCCCTTCTTTTATAAGATTCCTTGCACTCTGCCCAAAGTTTGGCTATGGGTCTCAGCACCTGCTTTGATACACTACTGGGTAGAGTCTTTCAGAGGCCCACTGTGGTTGGCTGCTGACTTGTTTCCTGTTTTTCCCTCTTCTGATGTCTATCCCGTTTGCCATTCTAAGTGAGGATTGAGCATCTTACTGAGGATCCCCTTCCCTGATTAGCTTCTTTAGTTGTACAGATTTTAGTATGATTATATCTAATATCCACTTATACATTATATTATTATATATTATATGTCTAATATCCACTTATACATGAGTATATTCCATGTCTGTCTTTCTGCTTCTGGGATAGCTCATTCAGGATGATATTTTCTAGTTTTCACAATTTGCCTGCAAATTTCATTATTTCTTTGTTTTTAATTGCTGAGTAGTATTCCGTAGTCATTTCTTATGTCTGTGTCATAGGGAGAAACACATAATCTTGGAAAAATTAAAAGAGAAGCAATTAACTTTCTATTTTTTATTCTTATAATGCTATTCATACGTTAGAGCTGTGAGTAATATGCAATTTTTTATATTAAGGACTTCAGCAAACAGAGTTTAATCTAAGCTTCTAAAAGTGAAAGAAGTTTTATTATTTTATTGTCCATTGATTCTTTGAATAATGAATAAAAATAAAAAGTTTATTTTGTATGTTGATGGATAGAACTTATTTACTGGAAAGAAAACCAGTAACATTATATATGTACATATTCATATAATTTCAGTAGTGAGAAATCAGAGAATGATTTAAAAGAATGAGTCAGAGATGGGCTAAGCCCAATTCTCACGAGTCAGGAAAGGGAAGCTACTTAAGAGCAGTATAAGAGAGTTGAGACAGTAGAGTACTGTACAGTAGAGACAGAGAGTGGAGAAGCTGGTACAGTAGAGTTCAGTATGGAATAGTACAGTACAGCACCGTTGAGTGTTCAGTTGAGTTCAGTCAAGGCAATTAGCTGGGTGGTTCAATACCGTTCAGTCAGCCAGTCCAGACTCAGTGTAGTGAATTCAAGGCAGAGGATTTGAGTTTGTTCGTGAGTTCAGTGAAGGTCAGCAGAGGCAGTTAAAGCCATAGAATGAGGAGCCCAAAGATTAGAACATAATGCCAAAGTCAGTTTGAGACCAAGAAAAAAAAAAAATCATTCAGAAACTGAGAGAAACCACTTTGAACCAGTCAGTTTGGAGAGCAGTTTGAGGCAGAGTAGATAGGTTGAACCCACCAGCCAGAATTCATAAAGAGCTAGATGACAATTACATTGACTAATAGAAGTTACTTTTACAAATCTCCACTTTAGAGTATCTCTGAAAAACAATAGATTGCCAGAAGTATTTAGAGTCTAATTTTAGGTATTTAGAGGACTTTGAAAATTAGAATCTGTTTTCATCACTTGCTAGAATAAGGCATTCATCTTCAGCAACTATAGTGTGTGGGGTGGTGTGTGTGTGCATGTGTGTGTTTGTGTCAATGTGCAGATGTCAGTGATGCAGACATAGAAAACCAGACTACTGCTTTAATATGAATGTTACTCTCACTTTGATGTTTTTATTTTGTTTTTTTTTTGTGGTTTTCTTTTATTATTAGTTACATTTTATTAACTCTGTATCCCAGCTGTATCCTTCTCCCTCGTTCCCTCCTAACCTCACCCTCCCTCCCTCATCTCCTCCCTGCCCCTTCCCAAGTCTACTGATAGGGTAGGACCTCCTCCCCTTTCATCTGACCCTGTTTTAATCAGGTATCTTAAAGATGAAAGGTAGAGGGGGAAAGAAATAAATCATTAGAAAAGGTGAAAAACGATGTCCTGTTTAGAATCCATTATCAGCACATAGTGTACCTGTAGTTCCAAATATGACACTGTGTTCATGGTGGGTGTTTGTTAAACTCAATAGATAATGCTACATGCTTTGGTGTAATAAAAAGTATAATTCATGGTCTGGAAAGATAGCTCAATGAATAAGAGCACGTGCTGCTTTTCTAGAGGACCTGGGTTCAATTCACAGGATTCACATGTTGTCTTATAACCATCTTCTCCTCTCAGGTATATCTTTTTCCTTTTTTTCCCCTAGGGCTTTTAGATGTGCTGTTAAGTTGCTTGTATGAGATGTCTCCAACTTCTTTCTGGAGGCACTTTGTGCTATGAAGTTTCCTCTTAGCACTGCTTTCACTGTTTCCCATAAGTTTGGATAAGTTGTGCCTTCATTTTCATTGAATTTTAGGGAGTTTCTAATTGTTTTTTCATTTCTTTCCTGCCCAAGCTGTCATTGAATGGAGTGCATTTTGTTTCCATGTGTGTGTAGGCTTTTTGTTATTTCTGTTGTTGTTGAGGTCTAGTTTAGTCCATGGTGGTCTGTTAGGATGCAAGGGATAATTTTGATCTTCTTGTATCTGTTGAGGCTTGCTTCGTGACCAACTATATGGTCAATTTTTGAGAAGGTTCCATGAAAGCCACCAAGAGGATATCAAAATTCTGAACATCTATGCCCCAAATACAAGAGCACCTACATTTGTAAGTGAAACATTATTAGAGCTTCAATCACACATGGATCCCAACACCTTGAAGTGAGAGACTTCAACACTCCACTCTCACCAAGGGACAGATCATCTAGACAGAAGCTAAATGGAGAAATAATGACATTTACAGAGGTCCTAAATCAAATGGACTTAATAAGTGTCTACATAACTTTTCCCCCAAACTCAAAAGAGTATACCTACTTTTCAGCACCTCATGGAACCTTCTCACTTTGATGTTAAAGAGACAATTCAGGTGTTAGTTTCAGGTTAATAATATAGTGCAGTGTTTTGTGAGTGATTATTTTATTTTATTTATCAAAGAGCTAGAATCTAAGCCATCAAGAAAGCCCCCAAAGAGTTGTGAACATTAGACTATGTTAATGATTTCATAGACATGAATTATGAAAATGGGTCTTCAAAGGATGAAATTGTTTTTATTCTGTTTTATAGATATGTATTTCCTGGCTGCTGCTGTTATATCACAGGATGATATGTTAATATGCTCCTATATTAGTCTGTTAATACTTCATAGACTACTCAAACTACTGCTCTGCAATAGGAAAGCAGGTTACATCAGAAAATATCCACATCCAAAAAAATCAAGGTGGCAATGAAACTTATAACATGTTAATATTCAGTGAAGTAATTGTTACTAAAGCCTCATGATCTGCAACAAGAATATGACTATTATTGATTATTCCTCCTAAGGTCAATTATCTAGAAAATATAGAAAACCCAGCACATATTCAGCCATCCGAGGATCTCAAACTATGTGGGATTTTATTTTATTTTATTTTATTTTGCTTTTTAGGTGATGATTCATAAATTTTATAACTTTCTATAAGAGACAAGACAATTGGGGGCTTTAAATCTGAATTTTTCAGTGTTTAAAAAATCATAGTTATTCTAAAAAAAGCAATTATATTTGTTCATTGATAGTTTTCATAGAACGTTTTGATAATATTTTATACTTCTTTTAAATTCTGGATCATCATATGTACATAAGTCTATCCTGAAACTGAAACATTGGGTAGAGAGTAGCAGTCAGGTAAGAAACATAATTTAGGGAAATTAAATTAATGCATTTTCAGGCAACAGAGAAGAAAGGAAAATGAGTTGAAGTATGAAATTTCTCATGTTAAATTTCCATAGATCTTTTTCGTATATCAGAGAGCTAGAGAGGATTTTTCCCCTTTTAAGAAAAACCCATATGACAAAGAAGAATATGCAGTTCAACCTTGCAAGCTGGCTGTTTCTCTTCAATTGCCAGGAAAGATTGACTTAGTTCTGCAGCAAGTTGCAATATTGCATGAACATATCTCTGTGCCATGTCTTCACTTATAGATCAAAGGAGACAGTATGATTTCTCTGCCTTTATTTCTCTGTGCTCTCCCTAGCACTTGCTGCCCCTATATCAAACCTAGTTCAGATATTGTGAAAATTACCTTTTAGGAAAAGAAAAAAAAAACAAAAAAACAAAGAAATAGTAGTAGCCTTTCAATGTTGATTCCTCTGATGGATCTTATTGCAATACAGAAGCCAGATTTAGAGTTAAAAAAATTGTCTGCCACTTTCGTAACAAGTGGAAAGGACATTAGAGGGCACCCTAACTCAACTTTCCATACAGATAAGACACCGTGGGCTGTTTGACAATAAAAGGGTAAAACCCTGGATTCACCATTTCCTTGATTTGAAAGCTTTCCTTACTCTTGGAAAGCACTAGAGAAAAGACAATGGGGTACTGAGAACATTCTCTGTAGTGGAATAACCCATGTGTTCTATGTCCATTAAGAAAGCGGCATGGAGACTTCTCATTCATCATGATACAGTCCTAACCTCCCTTTTGCCCTTTCACACATATCTGCATTAATAGATTCTAAAGCAAATCCCCTGCAGTTATAGAATATTAACACATGCTTTTCTGTGACTTAAAAGTGTCCTTCACAGTGACTTTTGTCCCTGGTCTTCACATTACCTCCATGGAAAATGATGAAGTGTTGTTTATTAATGATGTACGTTGGCCCAAGAACTTGTAATCTCTTTCTATCTGAATGAATTTAGTTAATCATTCTCCTCACTTGATTGGATGTTCAGATGTTAAGCTTGGGTTAAATGATGCTATTAGCAGATGGCACTGACACAGATATGTTTTACAACCCCGGATGCAGCTCATAAGCCCATGAGTGATCAATAGCAAGACAGTAAATAACAAATACATGATGCTTTGAATAGGTCAAATTTTAGTCAGAGAATGACAAATGTAGATGAACCTTAACCTACTTAGCTCCCAGATGGGATCCTCAGCAGGACTAATTCATCTGTTCATGGATAAATAACAGAATTTCTTCTTTATACTTCTCAAGTTCTGACAATTTTATCTTAAATGTGAAAGGTCATCAGAGCACAATTCATGAGTTAAAAAGAAATATTTAGTCAGAAGAAATGATAGCCTAATCATATACGTTGCTCTGTACATATGTGACTGCTTTGGAACCTTCAGAGTCCACACTGCATTGATTTCATTCATACATAATATATGATATTAACAATTGATTGATTAAATCTAAAAGGATGATCCTGGACATAACCAACCCAAAAAAGAACATTATTTCCACAGTTGTTCTAGAAAGAATTGATGTTCTACAAGTCATTTATTAATGTTATTATATTATTTTAAAATTTTGATGTAATGAAGTTGTAACTTTAATATTAGTTACATAGATTTTTGGGTGTGGCTAAGTGGCAGAACATATGCCTTGCATATATAGAGAAACCCTGAGATTTATCCTCCATACTAGAAAATAACAAATGAACAAGGACAAAATAATCTGCATGTTGATTGTTCAAAAAAAAAAAAAACGATTATGGCTACAAAATTAAGTAAGTATCCCCTAAAAATCTCTGCATATTTAATGAAGATTTTATAGTATTTTATGTTTAATAAGAACTATAATTTCAAAAAGTGCTTTGGCATGACAGAATCCTTGTACCTAAATATTGCTTTTCTAGAGAAGTGAAATAAAGAAGAAATTATGGAAATTAAGTTGATTAATTTCTGTTGTCCACTGTAGTTACTAATAGGTAGCATTACCCAAAATCAATGTTTTACACTACATCATAATACCCATGCTAATTGCTATAGGATAGTGATACCTAGTTAACCTATTTTATTATGAACTATATATTGTTCAGACTGTATTCCCTTGAGACTAATTCAACATTATTAACTAACTTAATCTACATGAGACCAACTACAGTCAAGAATCCTTGAAGAGGCATATAAGATGTAATACTTCACATAGTCAAAAACACTTTATAGTACCTGGATGTATATCATAGGTCAGATGATAATAGAAGAAGTGAAAGCTTATTTCACCATTTTTAACAGAAAAAAAAAACAGATAACCTCCCTGTTTTTATTGATATGATCATTTTGATTCCCTCTATGGTTTGTAAAGTGACCATTCTGATGGACTAGAAAGAATCAGGCTCATTAGTCAAACAGTCCCAAGTCAGAATTCCAGTACTGAAAACTGGCTTTTACTAAAAGTCTGAATGTTTTTTGTTTTGTTTTGTTTTTGTTTGTTTGTTTGCTTTGTAGAAAACACTGACAATTGTGATGAGTTCTTACTAAGTCTAAAGGTCAAATCTTTGACAATATAATCAGTAATGATTTGTATCATGCATATAGTTTGACTCTATAAACAGCTTCATAATTATATACTGTCTTCAAAATGTATCTTTCTACCACACTTTTCTATTAAAATTATTTCCTCCCATGATAAGCCTAATAAAACCACAAAACAGAAAAAAAATCCTCAATTAAAATATAATGCTCTTATCTTTAAAAAAGTGATAGCTATGACTGAATAGTCAGAAAAATGAAATACATTAGCCACATAAAGCACAAAATTGCAGTAGAGTATATTGTCTTGTGATATAGTAGTACAGAAACTTAATCCAAATGTAATTTACCCCTTATTCTCATAAACATATATTCCCATAAAGATATACATTTACAACTCATAGCTATCTACACATAAGCATTTGAATTTTGAGGTTTCTGTGTGTTCATATGTCATCTATCTACTGGCAGATGTACACCTTTGTCAATGTGTGTGAGTTTAAAAAGACAGAACATGTCTTCTCATAACTGAACTTTTAAATGATTTCTTAATATTTTACATATGATTAATATTAAATAAAACGTGTAATGTTTAAACCTGGCTCTTTAGTATTAAATCTTATGTGCAATAATACCTATATTCTCTGCCAGAATTCTACTTCCACCAGAAATAATTTTAGATAACGTTAGTGATCAATATTATTCTGTATATACAAAAATATTTTAAAAGTTTATTTGTTTTTATTGAATTTATTAATTCACCTACCCATCCATCCATCCATTCCTCCATTCATGTATTCATTCATTCTTCTATGGGGGATGGGTCGCTCATACTACGGAGCACACTGGGAGGTGAGAGAGCACCGTGTGGGAGTGAGCTGTCTCCTTCCACTCTGTGAGTCAGAGGAATCTAACTCACGATGTCAGGCTTTGTGCCACACACCTTCTGTACTGAGTCCTAGCGCTGGTCCTTTAACTTGTATGTTTCTGAAAGCCTAACAAATAAAACCTTATGTCAAAAGAGAGAAAACAAGATGCTCCAGACAAGCGGGGAGATTTGATTTATTTGGGTTGCTACAAAAGGTGGAATAATAATAAGTCGAAGAAAAGGGGAGGGTTTTAAGTCTCATGAAGAAGAACAATAAAGTGTGCTGATGCTCCAGGCAGTCCTGATAAGATGTAACAAGCTCTGCGCATATGGCAGTGGTGGAGAACTCTCCCTTTCAGTGGACTAGGGGAAGGGATGGGGGAAGAGGGAGGAAGAGTGGGATTGGAGGAAGTTGAGAGAAGGAGCTTCAATCGGGATATATAATGAATAAATTATGAAAAAAATAAAAATTTAAATTAAAAAATAGAAAAAGAAAAAAATGAGTTGTTGTCAATTTGAAACAAACTTTAATAACCTGGAAAGAGGAAATCCCAATGAAGGTATTGCTTCCATCAGATTGGTTTGTGGGCATGTCTATAGATATTATATTTTTTCTTTGCTAATTGAGGGTGGAAAACCTAGGCCACTGTGGTGATTTCAATCCTGAATAAGCACGACACTATATGGTTATAGCTGCATAGTCCAGAGACCTAGGGTAGAGCCAAACACAACTGGCCAAAAGAAAAAATTAGTAATAATAAAAACATGGTTAGTAATGAATGATATTTTATACTCATAGATTCTAGAAGTGGACCCAATCTATACAAAGCCTTTTCACTCTTTTTTTTTTTTTATTTTATTAATTACACTTTTTTCACTTTGTATCTCCCCATAAGCCCCTCCCTCCTCCCCTCCCAGTCCCACCCTCCTCTCTTCCTTCTTTATGCATGCCCCTCTCCAAGTCCACTGATAAGGGAGGTCTTCCTCTCCTTCCTTCTGATCTTAGTCTATCAGATCACATCACAATTGGCTAGCCTTGGCTTACACTATGGCTCATAAATTTCATACTTTTCCTTACTGGTGAATAGCTTCTGTTGGCATGAACGGTAATAAGAACACTAATGAGTGAGGACACTTAACCACAGGGATCACTAAGCAATTTAATCTACTTATGGTTAGAAAGCAGCACAGCCTGCATCTCTTGATGGCCTTGAGTGTGGAATCCACCTTAAAATTTCAGCTAGAGACACTGGCTTTCTACCAGTGATATTCAATTCAAAGCCAACCACTTCATGTGTTTCTTCCTCCCCCCCCCAAAAAAAAAAAAGAAGAAGAAGAAGAAGAAGAAAGAAAGCATTTCTAGGTCATATATTACATCTTAAAAGAGCTGTCACAGCCATGTAAAAGAGTACAAGTAGGAACCTATTCAGTCATCCTCCTAGAGGGAATCCTTACAAACATTCTTGCTGAATCTTGTTCCAGTGTCACCATGTTTTGTAGGGCATTTTTTTTCCAAGTCAAAGGCACTGTCTTTGTAGCTCCCTACTTAATAGTAAAAAATAGCCTCCAGCTTTCATTTTTTACCCTATAAATCTTAGCAAGGGGGAAGAAATTTATAGGATAATTAAAGCTCTGAAGGCTAATTGAGAACTGGTCAACCCTGTCTTTCCTCTGCTTATGTAAATCTGTAAGAGGATGATTGGGATTTATTTATTAGATGAAATACATGACTGTAAATCACACAGGCCCAGGGCATCAGATAGCACAAGTAGCTGAATAAACTGAAGTCTGTCTTTCAGTCCCTGGATGTTTGGTGCCCTTAGTATTTAAAGGATCTCATATCCAAGAAGAGAGTGAATCTTGGCCAGTGATTCTTGGAGATCACCATTATTTTTCATATTCTATTTAAATTAGAAATTGGCATAAGCCTGGTAGATATTCCAGTAACATTGAAGGCATGAATACTCTATATCTCTGGGAATGTCATCTAAGTTTTGAAACTTTTTCATGAAAAATTTTCATGACACATATATTTAGAAAGTATAGTATACATGGAAGATTAACTTGGAAAAAAAAACATAATGTAGTAATTGTTCAAATACTTGATGCCCACCTAAATATACAGACTTATGGTGTCTCTTCCTTTATAGCTTGAGAGAATTTGGTATTATCAGTCAAGCTTCTTTATATAAGCAACGTGAAAAAAAAATCTATTATTGCCTTTCAAAAACTGACCATACAAAATATCCCAGTCTTATTAAAACTATCTCATTCCATAATGAATATTTATGTGTATATCCATATTGAATATCTGAATACTCAGCAAAATTAGATCATTTTATCTCTCTCAGACTTTGTCTCTGATTAAGCAATCCATGGCATATCCACCTCTGCCAGTCTCTTTCCTCCACTGCCTACTCCTTCCAAGCCCAAGACCACTTAGGGTTCAAAGTTCCCTTTAAATGTGCCTCCTTCACTTCACTCCACATTCATTAGCTGGTCTTGGGCCTTAGAGTACCAAAAGATTGTTAGACTATATGACTATTAATAACTCTAACAGTACTGACAGTGTACTCCAGTATGAGCAAATGTAATATCAGTCATTGGTTTATGATGTTTTTCTGGATTCTGAATTTTTCCTTCCATGTAATGTCTAGGGATTCATTTATGATGCAAGTGTAAAGCCAAAGCTCTTACGCAAACATGTATTTTACAGGAAAAGAATTATCACATACCTCCCTGAATGAATACAAATGTCCCTAAATGAATGACATTTGCTTATCTATCATCAGATCAATGTCCAGATTCCTAGGAATGTTCAAGACTCCAAAGAAAAAGTAACCCTTTGTATAGTTCAAAGAGTACTAAAATATATCTTCAGGGCTATCAAAGTCCCAGTACTGTTCTTTAAAATAAAAGAAAAAGCAAGCTATTCTCTATATCCCTGTTAGGGAGAGAACACAGAGAATGGCAGTAACTCTCTCCTGGTAAGATTTCCAATCTCCAATCTCCAGGCAAAGTTTGTTGGTTTTCTTTTTCTTTTCTTTTCTTTTCTTTTCTTTTCTTTTCTTTTCTTTTCTTTTCTTTTCTTTTCTTTTCTTTTCTTTTCTTTTCTTTTCTTATTTCCTTCTTTTTACAAATGTCCCTTGGATATTCAAATTTTATACCTTCATTTCCTTGATAAAAACTAGTGTTTTATGCAAATATTTAATAATTTATGCAAAATTTGATTGATTTATCATTGTGTTTCTAAGGAGTTAAAAAAGTCCAACGTAAAGAAAATTCCCTCACTATCCTCTATGCTCTCAAAATCTTCACAGTGAAAACAAGGGAAGCATCAGTCATTAAAAAGTGGTTTGGACAACCTAGCCCTGAGCATTTTCTGACTTCCTCTGATAGCAAGTCCTGAGAGTTTTATAAATCAATTCACACCAGAAAACATTCATATTAAATCAACCAAGTCTGTTCCACAATTCATAACTCAATTTTAATCGAACTGGACTTGGAATGATTAAACTCCTTAGATGAGAGGAAAAATTCTTTAAAGAGAAATTGGATTAATCTTTTAATGCTTTAAGTGTAACTACCTTTAACATATCTATAGAAATTTTAATGAATCTTATAGATAGAAACACAGATATTTGTTACTGCGTTTATTATACCTGAAATGGTAAGATATACCTAATACTGTAATTTTTATTGCTAGCCTTACCTAAGGTGTTCTATTCATTTAACACTTATTAACTCACTTTATCATTTAGTTGCAGTATCTGTGTTCTTAATTATTTTTAAAACTTTTATTTTATTTGTTTTACAATTTATTCATTACATATCCTGATTGAATCCCCTCCCTCAACTCCTCCCAGTCCCACCTTACCTACTTCTTCCCCCTATCTCCTTCCCCTAGTCCATTGAAAGGGGGAGTTCCCCAACATTGCCATCTGTTCATAGTTTATCAAGTCTCATCAGGACTGCATGAATCCTCTTCCTCTGTGACTTGGCAAGGCTGCATCACCAGGGGCAAGTGAGCAAAGAACAGGCAACTGAGTTCATGACACAGGCAGACCCTGCTCCCCTTACTCAGGAACCCACATGGAGACTGAGCTGCCAATTGGCTGCATCTGAACAAGGAGTCTAGGTGCTCTCAGGCATGGTCTTTGTTTGGCATATCAGTCTCTGCAGGGCCCCCAGGGCTCAGTTATTTTTTTTTCCCTCTGTTAGTCTCCTTAAATCCCTTGTTGGATGGAGCCTTTCAGAGGATCCTCTATAGTAGACTCCCATCCTGTTTTCTTTCCTCCACCTCTTCTGGTGTCTATCCTGTTTGCCATTCTGAATGAGATTTAAATGTCCTCCTCACTGTTTAACTTCTTTAAGTCTGTGGATTTTAGTATGGCTATCCTCTTAAGAAATGGGGTGTTCTTCTTGTACTTTTCTCTACCACAAGTTCAAAATTATGATGCACATTCAAGACCTCAAAACAATACATTATTATTTGAGGAAAAGGTGGTGTCAATATTACTGGCTAAAAAAAAATTATAACTTTGAAAAAAGGAAAATCTCACCTACCTTTGTACAATCATAAAAAGGAAGTTTTTCCAACACTTTAAAATTGGTGGAAAAGACTACACACTACCCAGAAAGAGCAAAGGGGTGTGTGTGTGTGTGTGTGTGTGTGTGTGTGTGTGTGTGTGTGTGCACATGTGTTGTGACTTAGAATCTTAGGTCTCAAGCTCTAGAAATATATCTCTTTCAATAATTTTATAACAAGTTGCAATATTTGTTTTTGACTGGGACATGAGATACCCAGATATTTTGTTTATCATTATTCTATGAGTATCCATAAAGCTGTTGTGCGTAAATATTTCAGTTGTTAAACTAAGAAAATCATCTTGTCCTCTCCAAAAAACAAAACAAAACAAAATTTGTCAGTGAATGCCTATATTCCAGCCAAGAGACACTCCTTCCTGTCCTTTACAGTGAAGCGGAGGCTGAAACACCATGAAGGCTCCCCTGGTGACCAGGCCTTTGTACTAAATAGAAAAACACCATGTTCTCCTTAGTCTTCCATTCAGTGACTGTAGGTCTTGAATTCTCTCAAGCTTACCAGGAATGTGAGCCTATTTCACAGATGCATCTCTTTAATAGAATTCTTTCTCTGAAGAACCTAGACTTAATATACCTCTCAAGCAGGAGCTTTATATATTGCAACTCAGTAGTGGAAGAGCTGAATCCTAGTTGTTGAATTTATGTCTGTTTAGTAAAACCATATGTTTTCTGAAATGCCTTGAAGAGCTATCACTGAAATGACATATTTAAGACTACTAAAATGTTAAAGAAAATGTCACAATGAATGGAAGACTAGTTATTCACAGAAAAGTCTAGAACCTTGGAACACATAAAAAGCCTTTTTCTTTTGAAAAAAGACAAAATGGCTAAGAAGGAAATTAGGGGAAAAAACCCTGTACAATAACCACATAGTGAAAATGGCCATCCTACCAAAAGCAATCAGATTCAATGCAATCCTACCAAAAGGAATCAGATTCAATGCAATTCCTATCAAAATATCAACACAATTTTTTACAGACCTTGAAAGGACAATTCTCAATTACATATGAAAAAACAAAATACCCAGAATTGTTAAGAGAATCTTGTAGAATAGCAGATATTTTGGAGGTATCTTCATTCCTAATCTCAAGTTGTCCTATAGAGCAACATAATAAAAACTTCATGGTAGTGGCATAGAAACAGAAATGTGGATAAAAAGAATCAAATAGAAGACCCAGAAATAAACCCATAAACCCACACGCCTACGGATACTTGATTTTTGACAAAGAAGCCAAAACAATACAATGAAAAAAATAGACAGTATATTCAACAAATGGTATTGTTCTAATTTGATGTCTAGATGCAGAAAAATGCAAATAGATCCATATTTATAACCCTGAACAAAACTGAAGCTTAAGTGGACCAAAGACCTCAACATAAAACCAGAAACACTAAATTTGTTAGAAGAAAAATTGGAGAAGACCCTTGAACTCATTGGCACAGGTGACACTTTCCTGAACAAAACACCAACAGCACTGGTTCTAAGATCCACAATAAATAAATGGGACCTCATGAACCTGAAAAGCTTCTGTGAAGCAAAAGACAGTTTTGTCAGAACAAAACATCAGACTTGAACATTTTAAGAGAGGGTTGATTGATTATGTCTATGTAGCAGGCACATTATTCTCAAAATTGTAAATAAAGTTAACTAATTAATAAAATAGCTATTGGTTCTTTCTTGGCTATCTTCAAGTGTTGTATAATTTTGCTTTTGGCCACTGACCTAATAATTTATTGTATATTGATAGAAACTGGAGGCAACTGATATATCTGTGATTGCCCAAAACTGGGAAACAAACTTGGACCTGGTAAGTAATATCTATGCTTTCAGCACCTGGAAGTTGAAAAAAAGAGGATCATTAGCTCAAAACCAGCCTGTAATAAATAGTAATATTCTGTTACACAAATAAATTGGCCCAAGTGACTCTTAAAATAGTATAGATTATACCTGTTGCTGTCAAATGAAGCACGAATTTCAAGTTAGTCCCTATTGCTGAATATACATACTTTGGGCCTAGGACTCAAAAGATGAGACCTGAATCTAACTGGAAAGCCTCCTTCCTTCAGGTTAGCTCCCATAGAACCAGAAGGGGCAAGCAATCTCCAAGGGACTGAAGCAATCAACCACCGTACACAGCCATGATACTTACGAACCGTGGTGAACATCATGGCAAAATACCCTAAAGGTACAATAGTGGCACTCACATTTGGGCAATAACCAATAGCTATTTAACTGGACTTAAGGCCTTATAAGCTGGGGGAAAAAATATTCAGTACTAGAAACCTAGAAAATTATCTTGGGCTACAGAGGACATAACTTACAGAAAAACTGACAATTAGCTCTCCTTTTTAAAAAAGAAGCTTCTCTTTACAGCAAACATTACAGAAAATCACTAGTCATAATGCAAATGTTTACTGATTCTGGGCAGCTCTATTGTAGTAGAAACATCCACAACACAATTCCTGTACCTTATGTTGAGGAACTGTTGATGAAGAGGAAGTAGAAAGATTGCGAGAGCCAGAGGATCAGGAATCTGCTGTGAGATTTTATCTTCTAAAAATGACAAGAAAGTTAACCCAAGGTAAGACATGGGTTTGGGAGACATCAAACACCCTTTTTTGGTGGACTTAGAGAGAGGCAGGAAGGAGAGAAAGGAGGGAGGGTGGGATTGGGAGGGAATGAGGGAGGTGGCAACAGCTGGGATACAAAGTAAATAAACTGTAATTCATATAAAAAATAAAAATGTAATTAAAAAATAAAGCTAACCCTTGATTCCTTTAAATATGATTAAATAAACAAGGCACGAAAAATTACAAGACCAATTGAAATGATATCACAGAAGGAAATCTCAAAGGCTACAACACTAGACAAAAACTGGAAGCAACTAATGGCTGCTGAGAAAGAATGAAATAGTCTTTCCCAGGGAGAAGCCATTTAATCGGTTTTCCAATTTAAGTTGGTCATATCTGAAATCACATACACAAAGCAACACTAATACTCAATACGAGATAGATGAATGGATGGTTCATAGATGATATATATATAGATGATAGATATCTAGTTAGTGAGAGATAGATAGATGAACAGGTGTGACGGAGAAGTATGCATGTGTCGATATTATTCAAATAAATGAGGCCATGAATTTGAGGAATAAGGTGCTGTTGGTAGAGTAAGAGGGTGAAAGGGAAGAACGAAGAAAGCAAAGAGGAGAAAATATGGAATTATATTTCAATTTTAAAAAGGAGAAAGATAAAGATTTTGCAAACTACTCTTCCAAAAATGGGGGAAAAAAGGAATGATTTGAAGGGAAGAAGGAAGTAAAAGGAAAGAAATTGTGAAAAGAGAGAGAGAGAAGTGTGTGTCTGCAAGTGTACACATTTAGTTTTTGTTATGTTTTCTTTTTGTTTTTAAAGAGAAAGAAAGAGTTTGAAGTTGAGTGGGTTGGGAAGAAGGGTGACATTGAAGAGTTGGTTAGGAGAAAATATGATGAAAATATAATGTATGAGAAAAATAAAATAAATGCTATTGAAAAAATAAAATAAATGCTTTTGGGATATGAAGTGAATAAATTATAAAAATGAAATCAGAAGAAGGAGAAAAGAGGGAACAAGTCAGGAGCCTGACACAGAGGACCTCTGATAGGCTCTGCCCTGCAGACTATCAGTGCAGATGCTGAGACTTATGGGCAACCTTTGGGCAGAGTGCAGGGAATCTTATGAAAGAAGTGGGAAATAGTAAGATCTGGAGAGGACAGGAACTCAACAAGGAAAGCAACAGAACCAAAAAAAATCTGAGCACAGGGGTCTTTTCTGAGACTCATACTCCAACCAAGGACCATGCATGGAGATAATCTAAGACTCCTGCACAAATGTAGCCCATGGCAATTCAGTATCTAAGTGGGTTCCATTGTAATGGAAACAGGGACTATCTCTGACATGAACTGATTGGCCTGCTCTTTAATTACCTCCCCCTGAGGGGGAAGCAGCATTACCAGGCCACAGAAGAAGACAATACAGCCACTCCTGATGAGACCTAATTGATTATGATCAGAAGGAAGGAAAAGAAGACTTCCATTATCAAAGGACTTGGGGAGAGGCATGGATACAGAGGGTGGAGGTATTGGGATGGGAGGAGGGAGAGAACCACAGGGTGGATACAAAGTGAATAAAGTGTAATTAATAAAGAATTAAAAAAATAAAGAATATCAGGAAATGAAAAAATATTAAAAAGTGAAGAAAAAAGATATGTAAGGGGCTGGAGAGATGACAATTGTTAAGAGTACTGGATGCTCTTCTAAAGGTACTGATTTCAATTCCCAACAACCACATCACAGCTTACAACCACCTATAATTGGATCTGATGTTCTCTTCTAGCATGCAGGTATAAATGTAGGTAGAACACTCACATACTTAAAAAATAATATTTTTTTAAAAGAAAGATATGTAAGTCCCAATGGCAAAACCCAGTGTCAAATAATTCAGTGTCCCTACCAAAGATCACCCAATATAAAAATATTTGAATGCAATTTGAATGAAGATAGTGTAGATGGAATTACAAATAAAATACTCTTACTGAAGAAGGCACAAAATGAAATGAATCTGGGAATGAAAATTGTAACATTTCAATTCATATTTTAACATTGAATGAAAAGCCACACAAATAGAGTAGGTCATGCTAAGGATAGACACTTGGGGTTCAAAGACAAGGTAGAAGAATTGGATCATTTTTATTTTTTAAATTTTTTATTAATTACACTTTATTCACTTTGTATCCCCCCTGTAGGTCCCTCCTTCCTCCCCTCCCAAACCCTCTCGTCCTTCCCCTTCTCCAGGCATGCTCCTCCCCAAGTCCACTGATAGGGGAGGTCTTCTTTTCCTTCCCTCTGATCCTGGTCTATCAGGTCTCATCAGGAGCACCTGCATTGTCTTCCTCTGTGGCCTGGTAAGGCTACTCCCCATTCAGGGTGAGGTGATCAAAGAGCAGGCCAATCAGTTCATGTCAGAGACAGTCCCTGTTTCCATTACTAGGAAACCCACTTGGACACTGAACTGCCATAGGCTACCTCTGTGCAGGGGTTCCAGGACATCTCCATGAGTATGAGTGGTCCATGCCTGGAGTATCAGTCTCAGAAAAGACCCCTGTGCCCAGACTGTTTGGTTCTGTTGCTTTCTTTGTGGAGCTCCTGTCCTCTCCAGGTCTTACTTTCTTCCACTTCTTTCATAAGATTCCCTGCACTCTGCCCAAAGTTTGGCTATGAGTCTCAGCATCTGCTTTGATACCCTGCAGGGTAGAGCCTTTCAGAGGCCCTCTGTGGCAGGCTTCTGTCCTGTTACCTGTTTCCTCCTTCCCCCAATGTCCATCCTCTTTGCCTTTCTGAATGGGGATTGAGCATCTTAGCCAGAGTCCCCTTCTTGATTAGCTTCCTTAGGTGTACAGATATTCATATGTTTATCCCATATTATATATATAATATTCATTTATGAGTGAGTATACACCCGGTGTGGCGCGTTCTCAGACAAATAGGAATATTGCTTTCTCAAGATCCAGCTATACCACTCTAGACATATATCCAAAAGACGCTCTTGTATAGAACAAGGACATCTGCTCAAACATGTTTGTAGTAGCTTTATTTTTAATAGCCAGAAGCTGGAAACAGCCCAGATACCCCTCAGTTGAGGAATGGATACATAACTGGGTTTTTAAAGAAACCAAAATTCTAATTACAGAGTAAACACTTTATCCCAATGCAAGTATGAAAAGGTAGACTGTTAAATGGGGGAACACTTAGCACAGGACAAATTGCTCCCATTTCATGTTTTCAGAAAGACCTTCCTCTCTCTAAAACACTTGCAAATCATGTCAACAACACTGCAGTTTAGGATTCTTTTTTATATTTTATTTTTATTTTTTAATATTAATCACAGGTTATTTACTTTGTATCCCAGCTGTATCCTGCTTCCTCATCTCCTCCCAATCCCACCCTCCCTCATCTCCTCCCTGGCTCTTTCCAAGTCCACTGCTAGGGGAGGTCCTCCTCCCCTTCCATGTGACCCTAGCTTATCAGGTATCCTCAGGACTGGCTGCCATGTCTGCCTCTAGAGTCAGGAATAGGAAGTGATATGAATGAGGGTCAAATGGAGACAGTGAACAGCCTTAACTTGTTCCTGATATTAGCAGAATTGCCTCAAGATTTGCTCCATTTAGCAGGAGGTTGAGTGTAGTGTGGCCTATAAAGCCTTTAGGTTGGCTATTTACTATGCTTTTGGCATAAAATCTTCTTTATCTGGTATTCCAAGATTTTTTTTTCATGTTTTTCAGGTATCTTTTGTGTGTGTGTGTGTGTGTGTGTGTTTGTAGCAGCTTTATTTGTTTTTTTTTTTTTTAATTTTTCTTTTTAGTTACATTTTGTTAACTCTGTGTCCCAGCTGTATCCCGCTCCCTCATTCCCTCCCCAACCCCACACTCCCTCCCTGGTCTCCTCCCTGCCCCTTTCCAAGTCCCCTGATAGGGGAGGACCTCCTCCCCTTTCATCTGTCCCTGTTTTATCAGGTATCTTCAGGGCTGGCTGCAAAGTCCTCTTCTGTGGCCTAACAGACTGCTCCTCCCCTGGGGGGAGGTGTCAAACAGCCTGCCCTTGAGATCCTGTTAGAAATAGTCCGTGTCCCCCTTACTTTGGAAAACTACTTGGTTACTGAGCTACCACAGGCCACATCCGAGCAGAAGTTCTAGGTTATATCCATAGATGGTCCTTGGTTGAGTGTCAGTCTCAGAAAAGACCCTGTGCCCAGATATATTTGGTCCTTGTAGAGCTCCTATCCTTTCCATATCATACTAACTTCCCTTCTTTCATATGATTCCCTGCACTCTGTCGAGGGTTTGGTTATGAGTCTTAGTGTCTGCTTTGAAACACTGCTAGGTAGAGTCTTTCAGATGCCTTTTGTGGTAGACTCCTGTCATAAGTTCAATGCACATCCCATTTGTCTTTCTAAATGAGGATTAATCACCTACGCCTGTGTCCACTTTCTTGATTATCTTCTTTAGGTGTGTAGATTTCATTATGTTTATCATGTCTTGTAGGTCTATATAAGCGAGTATATACCAAGTTTGTCTTTCTCCTTCTGGGATACTTCACTCAGAATGATCTTTTCTAGATCCCACCACTTGCCTGCAAATTTCATGATTTCCTCCCTTTTGATTGCTGAGTAGTATTCCATTGTGTAAAAATACCACAATTTCTGTATCCATTCCTCCGTTGATGGACATCTGGGTTGTTTCCAAGTTCTGGCTATTACAAATAAAGCTGCTACAAACATGGTTGAACAAATGTCCTTGTTGTGTACTTGAGCAAATTTTGGGTATATACCTAGGAGTGGTATAGCTGGGTCTTGAGGTAGCACTACTCCTAGTTGTCTGAGAAAGCGCCAGATTGACTTCCAGAGTGGTTGAACCAGTTTACATTCCCATCAGCAATGGAGGAGGGTTCCCTTTTCTCCACAACCTCTCCAGCATGTGCTATCACTTGAGTTTTTCATCTTGGCCATTCTGATGGGTGTAAGGTGAAATCTCAGGGTCGTTTTGATTTGCATTTCCCTAATGGCTAATGAGGTTGAGCATTTCTTTAAGTGTTTCTCTGCCATTCGATGTTCCTCTTTCGAGAATTCTCTGTTTAACTCTGTTCCCCATTTTTTAAGTGGATTACTTGGTTTGTTGCTTTTCTGCTTCTTTAGTTCTTTATATATACTTGATATTAGCCCTCTGTCAGATAAAGGGTTGGTGAAGATTCTTTCCCAATCTGTAGGCTATCTATTTGTTTTGATGACAGTGTCTTTTGCTTTACAGAAGCTTTTCAGTTTCATGAGGTCCCATTTATTGATTGTTGCTCTTAGAGCCTGTGCTGTTGGTGTTCTGTTCAGGAAGTTGTCTCCTGTGCCAATGAGTTCTAGGCTGTTTCCCACTTTTTTTTCCAGCTGATTTAGAGTATCTGGTTTTATGTTGAGGTCCTTGATCCACTTCGACTTTAGTTTTGTGCAGGGTGATAAATATGGATCTATTTTCATTTTTCTGCATGTAGACATCCAGTTGGTCCAGCACCATTTGTTGAAGATGCTGTCTTTTTTCCATTGAATGGATTTGGCTTCTTTGTCAAATATTGAGTATTCATAGGTGTGTGGGTTTATTTCTGGGTCTTCTATGCGATTCCATTGATCCTCCTTTCTGTTTCTATGCCAATACCATGCAGTTTTTATTACTGTTGCCCTGTAGTACAGCTTGAGATCGGGAATGGAGATACCTCCAGATGATCTGTTGTTGTACAGGATCGTTTTGGAGATTCTGGGTGTTTTGTTTCTCCATATGAAGCTGAGAATCTTTTTTTCAAGGTCTGTAAAGAATTGAGTTGGTATTTTGATGGGAATTGCATTGAATCTGTAGATTGCTTTTGGCAGGATGGCCATTTTCACAATGTTAATCCTACCAATCCATGAGCACGGGAGATCTTTCCATCTTCTGAGATCTTCTTCAATTTCTTCTTCAGCTGATAAACACCTTCAGCAAAGTGGCAGGATACAAAATCAACTCAAAAAAATCAGAAGCCCTCTTGTATACCAAAGACAAAAAGGCTGAGAAAGAAATTAGGGAAACAACACCCTTCACAATAGCCACTAATAACATAAAGTACCTTGGTGTGACTCTAACCAAGCAAGTGAAAGACCTGTTTGAGAAAAACTTCAAGTCTTTGTTTTTCAGGTATCTTATAAGTTCCATTCATACACTGAAAGAAGAAAAAATTAGAAATAAAGCTGCTACAAACATGGTTGAGCAAATGTTCTTACTGTGTAGTAGAGCCTCTTTTGGATTTATACCTAAGAGTGGTATAGCTGGATCTTGAGGAAGCACTATTCCTAGTTGGCTGAGAAAGCGCCAGATCAATTTCCAAAGTGGTCGTATAAGTTTACATTCCCACCAGCAGTGGAGGAGGGTTTCCCTTTCTCCACAACCTCTCCAGCATGTGTTGTCACTTGAGGTATGGTCTTAGCCATTCTCATGGGTGTCAGGTGAAATCTCAGGGTCGTTTTGATTTGCATCTCTCTGATGGCTAAGGATGTTGAGCTAAAGAGAGAATTTTCAATAGAGGAATATTGAATGTCAAAGAAACACTTAAAGAAATGCTCAATGTCCTTAGCCATCAGGGAGATGCAAATCAAAACGACCCTGAGATTTCACCTGACACCAAGCGGGGGAGGGAGAAAACAGGGAACAGGACAGGAGCCTACCACAGAGGGCCTCTGAAAGGCTCTACCCTACAGGGTATCAAAGCAGTTGCTGAGACTCATAGCCAAACTTTGGGCAGAGTGCAGGGAATTTTATGAAAGAAGTGGGAGAAAGTAAGACCTGGAGAGGACAGGAGCTGTGATGATCTGGTGTGTGTGATTTTTTGCCAGCTGCAAACAGTTTAATTCTGGGAACTCTTGTGAGGGTACAATGGGAGATCCCCGAGAGGTAGTAGGGAGGCTGCTGCTCTCCTTGCTTCTGCTTTACTTACAGTCCCTGCTTTTGTTGGTTTGTGCTACTGCCTTTGTTATTGCTGGATTATTGGTTTTCTGGATTGCTGGATATTCTGAGGAAGAATATTGGCCTATCCCCTAGGAACCCAATGACTTGATCAGCAAGAAGTAGTTTAAAGAGGTCCATATTCCCCTTTCCCTCTAACCTTCTTTCTCACTTACCTAGGCTTTGGGGGGGGATTAAAAATTATTGGGGTAGATATAAGAAAACAAATAAAGTAACTAAAAATGTATGCCTACACTAATAAATGTTAGTTTTATTTGCAAATTATAGAAGGGAAAGTGATAATCTCTGATGCTACAATGTATAGTTTATCTCAGGGAAAGTTCTGGATCTAAACGACTGTCAGACTTATTCCAGAATTTTGTTGTGTCTTCTCTTAGGTCTTTTCATGGACTAGAATCAATGGGAATTTTTAAAGAAGGTATGTTTTGTTTTCTAAAATAAAGAGGATATCATGTATTATATTCTATCTCCCATGTTTGGAACTATACATATCAGTTTTTATAGGTGTGAATACAGCAAAGTGATTATTGTTATGACTATTATGATTATTATCTCAAGCAGGGAATCATGTATATTAGGCTGCCTCTGACAACTTGCAGGACTGGTGATGACATTGAACTTCTGTGCCTCCTCCCTCTACCTCCAAGGTGGATGCCTTGGCAGTACTACTTTGTGCTGTTGAAGTCTTCCTTCAGCTGTTAATTACCAATGTTGTCCTACCATTTCTTGCAATATTTGGTGAAGGTTTCTTCTTAGATTTGCGTGTGTTCTTGTAGAACTGCCTTTTACACTTATCACTGATGTGGTATGCAAAGACTGTCTTGAAGGTGCAGAGGCCTTGTGGGGTTTGCACATACCCCACAATGCCCACAGCCACCACAGGTGGTGTCTCAGCAAACGTTATAGACTGCATGACTTCTTTATGATCACCTTGGATCCTGTACTATCAACCTCCCAGATGATGCAGGTCATGCAAGCCTTGTAGCCTAGAAAGATTGTGAGGAGGAATGACTTGGAAGGGTCATCCTTGGGGAAGGTCTTCATTTTCCCACTATGAAGACTACTGTGCTCCCGAGTCAAGAAGCCCAAGGACCCATGCCTAGAAGCAGAAAATTACCGAGGAGACACCATGCCAATAGACACAGCCAGCAGAAAATATTTTCATTTCTAATTTATTGATTTCTTATTGCTATTAGTTTCTTTTTTTATTTGGGCTAAGTATACACTTACTCTGTATATTTACTTATACATGCTACTCATCATTCTGTCACTATAATGAATCACATGTTAACTTATAAAGCTATAAGGATTATTTTCCCTTACATTTTGGGAGTTCCAATAAATGATCCAAGTGAGCCCATTGACTGAAGACCCTAGAGTAGGCTGCCAGACACTATGTTAAAGTAAACCCTCAGTTCATATGTCAGGAAACTGAGAACTAGCAATATCCCACAAGCCCTTATAGGATGACAACTTCATAGACGAGGCCTTTCTTCTAGGCCCTGTCAAACCACCAAGATCATCGCTAGAAACCTTACCTTTAACAAGTGACTCATATTCAAACAATGGCACTAAATAACTACTCAGGACTCACTATCTGATTTATTTGGGTACATAATAGTCACAGTTTATTCTCAATTCCTTTTAGTTTAATTTTTCTTTAGTATGTACATATGATGAGTTTATTATTAATATATTTTCTTCATCTGAGAAACATTAATTTTATTTTCATGTTTAAAGAAAAGGGATTCTTACATATCCCCCGCTACACTGAGTCTCAATGTGCTCGCATAGTTCTAGCTGCTCACTTTAGACAATTAGAAAGGAACAGTCAATATATTTCACACCCTAGAAGGATTTAACTTTTAGTTATAATTAATGTATTTAATTTGTAATATATTTATCTTGTATATACAGTGACTTCATATACTTAAAAAATAAAGCACCACATAACAAATAAGATGTTTTCAGCATGCATACATCTTTTCATAGCCTGCTTTTGTCCCTAAATCAATTGTAGGCATTTTTAGAAAATACATTTCCATAATATAATTTTAATGGCAATTTTCCATTTTGAGAAAAGCACTATAATTTAGTTACTAAATGTATATATGGACCAACACAAAGATAATCACTTAGCAATTTTATCTACAAGCACAATCAAGCTGAAGTTTTTGATTCACATTTTTACTGACATCAAAGGAATTTCATTTATTTAACCTCCAAACTTAAGAGAAAATATGTGTGGTACACACCTGTAATCCCAGCATTCAGAAAGGCAGAGGCTGGCAGGTATCTTTGAGGGTGAGGCTAGCCTGGTCTACAGAGTCCATGATAGCCAAGGCTACATAGAGAAACCCTGACTTGAAAAGAAAAAAAAAAGAAAGAAAGAAGGAAAGAAAGAAAGAAAGAAAGAAAGAAAAAAAGAAAGAAAGAAAGAAAAACATTGACATTATCTGTAAAATTAGCTAACATTTATTTTTATCTCTGATAATATGTTATGGTAACATGATATTTATTGAATTTATAGTGTGACTATTTACAGATATTTACATGTTCATATTTAATTTGCATTTACTATTATTATTATTAATTATTATTATTATCGCAGGGAGGGGGTACTGGTAGCTTTTGTTTTCCTAGTCTGAGTCTCATGTAACCTAGGGTATTCTCACGTGTGACATGTAGCTGAAGCTGGTGTTGAAATCTTGATCCTCCTGCTCCACCTCTCATCCACATTCTGGGATTACATGAGTGAGGCACCACAACCTCCTTAATTTGTATTTATTTTCAGAATGATCTAAGTTTATGTTTATTCAATACAAATGGTTATTCATATGCTACAAGTATGAAGACTTTTCCTTTAACTCCTGAGATTATTGTCTAATGTATTATTTACTTGTTATTTCTGCCATCATGATATGTTTTTTTTAATATCATTTTGTATTTTTCTCTAGTAAATTCATAAATGTGGCAATAACTGAAGAAACTTTATAAAAAATGATGAAAATTCCTCCTAGAAAAATCTCAAGTCAATTCCCATTCTTTGCTGTTACCAGGCTGAGTTCTAAATGAACACCTTCATTTTCTTACTTATGGACTTCAGATAATGAATGCTCATGTCACTCTGATGAGTGACAGTTCTGGCCACTTATTTTACTTTTCTTTTTCCTTTTTTTTTTTTCCTTAAAGATTGATGGTTACATTACTGCTTTTGATTCCTTCATTGCTGACCTTTGCCCCTTTAATAAATAACCTTTCTATTTCTATTTATTTTTCATCAACATTATTCAAGACCTCAACTCCCTTCAAGGTAAGAAAAATATATTAGCAATGTCAACTTTTTACCAAATTTTCACTCCCATTTTTATCTTCTACCTTCTGTCAGCTATCTTCTTCCTTTAAAGTTTATCAACTTTTTAGACATTCACCTGGGTCCTTTTCTTTGCCCTTTGCAACCGCACTCCCATAAAAGCCTATGAGCAGTGTTTGTGCTTTTTCCATGTGCAGACAGGCACCACACCTATATACCTTCACTCAGCCTTGTATAAGGTTATTTTTTCCTTCTACCTGGTAACTTAGAAGCAGGGAGCTTTTCATATCAAGGTCATAAGTGCGCACATTCAAAAGCCATGATATATTTTACCATGGCTAGTTTTATATCATCATCCACATAGAATTTTACATTTCTCAGCATTGAATTACCTCCAGTTTTAAAAATTATCTGATTTTATAACATCTTATATGCTACAGCTGTCCTCTTATTTATCACTTCTCCCACAGGGATCAGTTCATTCCTAGTAACCTCAATGATATGGTCTTTCACATTTCCTGCAATTGAAACTGGTTGCTTTCTAGGCCTGTTCCAGAATAGCTTCATGAGATTTTCCTTCACCATTCTTACTATTCTTTTCTCTGAAATCATGGCCATGTTTTTTGTTTGTTTGTTTGTTTGTTTGTTTGTTTTTTAAGGTTATATAACTTTTCCCCCTCTTAGATAGGGTTTCTTTGTGTAGCCTTGCTTGGACTGGACTCACTTTGTAGACCAGACTGGCCACAGACACAAAGATTCCCTGCCTCTGCTTCCCTAAGTGCTGGGATTAAAGGTGTGCACTACCATGCCTGGTAACATTCTTATGGAAAACATTTCTCCTTTGCTCACTTATTTTAAATTCATTATCATCATTGTTAATAAAATAATAATTGAAAACACACACTATAAAGAAAATCTACCCTATGTGCTAACTGGATGGTTAATAGACAGTTTTCTCTGTCTGTCTGTCCGTCCATTCATCCATCCATCGTCTGTCTGTCTATCTATCTATCTATCTATCTATCTATCTATCTATCTATCTATCTATCTATGTATCTATCTAAGGTTTCTGTAAAATGATGGTTCTACTTTCTAGGAATTTTTTTTTCATAGGACTGTAACAGGAATTTAACACATTAATATTTGCAAATCATTTAATATTTGAACTTAGGATATTTATATAATGTTTACAAAATATATAATGTCCAATGTTATTCAAAAAATTAAAATTTTGTTTTGTTTCATCACCCTTAATGTCTGGATTACTTTCTAAAATTATAATGATTTAGTTGTTGTTTTGATCTATCAAATCCTATAGAATCATACAGCTATGTGATGTTGACATGACTTCATAGGAGACATGTGTAGACTGCAGAGATGACTCAATAGGGAAACCTGCTCTGCAAGCATGTTCAGCTGTGTTTGAATCATCAGCTTGACTTACAATATGGGCATTTCTGCACACAAGCTTATAACTCTAGTGTTGGCAGTGAGAAACTGGAAGACCCATAAAGCTGCTGGCTGGCTAGCAAGCCTCACTGACATGGCAAGCTCCAGATCCAGTGGAACTGGATTTAAAAGAAGTTTGTTAAGGAGCAAAGTAAGAGAAGGAGACCCCATCATCTTTATTTCTTATTATGTCTCTGTTGTACCCTAGAATTACCTACACAGGCCTACGTCCTCATGCCACAAACTTATTTTAAATCAGATATGCTCATCAAATTTTCAGAGATATCTTTTGGTATTTCCTTAATTAAATATTTTTTCTTAAAACAGTTAACAAATCTGATGAAAAATCAACTGTAATAAAACAGGTTTTGTTATTTTTTATGATTTTTGTTATATTATGCTGTTAACATGCTTCTCCCTCTATTTCATTTTCCATATTTAAGTAGTTAAATCAGTTTAGTAATTAAAAAAAAAAAGCCTATTTATTTATTTATTTAGGCAGGATTTCTTTGTGTAACCTTGGCTTTTCTGGACTCACTCTGTACATCAGGCTGGCCTGTAACTCACAGCAATCCACCTGTCTCTGCCTCTCTGAGTGCTGGGATTAAAGGAGTGTGCTACTACATCTGAATCATTTTAGTAAAATGTTAAATGACAATAAGAAGGTGTATAATCTATCTACTGTTTCAAAGCAAACTTGTCTTCTTAGATAGATATCTCTTTTCTTACATAATTTCTGTGGGTCTAGAATCTAGGATGGACTTACTGGTTAGTTCTTTACCAGGATCATTTAGATCGTTACTTGATCTTTATTTTCAGGTTCTGAACAGGAGCTGGTTTCTTCTCAAGATTCTTTAGGCTGCTAGGAGTCTCAGCTAGGGTCACCTCTATATACTCCCAGGAGCTGGTACACATGGAAGGCTTCCGCTTCTGAGAGAAGGGTGGGAAAGGATGTGGGAGGTGAGGATGGGACTAGGAAGAGAGGAAGGAGTGGGCTGCAATTAGGATGTAAAGTGAATAACTAAATAAATTAGCTAAAAAAAGAAGTAGAAGTGGTATAATGATGAAGGGGACCCAAGCAGGACAGGATGGATCAGACAGGAAAGTGATGGAGTAGAGTGGGAGGTAAAATCCAATGGAAAGATAGCATATATGAAACTGTCATGATGACAATACATTACCTTTATGTTAATTTAAAATGAATATAAAGAATAAGTTAAATAAATAATAAAAATGTTAGATAATTTAGACTGGAATAGTAGTTTCCAAGTAAAGGCTATTGTCTCTTGTCTGTTTGCTGTGACTGGCTATAGATCAGGTTACTCTTTAACTAGTCATGATCCTCTTTATAGAAATTCTTAGAAGATAGTATGTTACTTACCTATGAATGATGTAAGTTTGAGAACAAGAACAAGAAAAAGATAAGAAACACAAGAAGAAAGAGAGAGAGGCATTAAAGACAGACAGGCAGAGACAGACAAGACAGAGACAGTGATAGACCAAGAGACAGCAAGACAGAAGACAGAGAAAGATACAGAGTTGGAAACCCCCCCACCCCAAACATCCTTCTTTACCTGATCTCACGACTGACCACCATTTTATCAAACAAAAAAGGTTTGGGGCACTATGGGAAGGGACTAAAAAAATAATGTGTACAACATGGCATTGTTAAAAGGCACTTGGAGTCTCGCTATGGTCTTTGTTACTATGATCTAAAACCTTGAAGAACAAATAATTCTAATATTTTCTTTCTTTCATCCTTCATACTATCTCTTCTTTCCATTCTTAGACTTTTAGTTAAATATAATTGAAACTTTTTTATTTTGACATTTTATTAACTCATATTAGATTGATATTTTACCTCCTGCATTGTTCTGAATTCTAACAAATATTTTAAATTTTTATGCCAGATGGAAATGTTCATTTCAATTTTCTAGAAAGCTTGTATTTGTTATCATTGAAGATGCTCATAGCATTTATTATATCCATTAAGCAAATCAATCTCTTCTGTGTATCAGCAATCACTGACATGGAACATACTTCACTCTGCCCTTTTCTTTGATGGGACCTTCCCCATCTGGGCAGTGATTCAACATTCAATAGTCTATTCTATCCATTTCATCTCATGTAGAGTTTTATTCCTTTACTATAATGTCAAAGTTTAGTTTTTATGACACTTTTATTTATGCTTTTTAATAATATAACCATCCATTAACATTTCTTCTACTGTAACCTTGAAATGCTGTGTGTGGGGGGAGGGGAAGATTCACAGGCACATGCATGCCTCTAGAGAACAGAGGTTGAAGTTGAGTGTCCTCCTTAGTCACTCTTCATCTTATTATTATTATTATTATTTTTATGAAGTCAATTCCTGCACTGAAGATGGATCTCATGGATTTTCTAGAGTGGCATGCTAGAAGTCCAAAGGTCTTTATTTATTTATATATATATTTATTTAGTAATTTATGTTGTTTATTAAAAGTTTTTTTTTTTAATTTTTAAAATGTATTTGTTATTTACTACAGTTTATTCCCTTTGCATCCTGGCTGTTGCCCTTTCTCATCTTCTCCCACTCCCATCCACCCTCCCTCTTCTTCCTCTGTGTCTTTTCCCTAGTCCCCTGATAGGAGAGAACCTACTCCCCTTCTCTCTGACTGGAGCCTATCAGGTCTTATCAGGACTGGCTGCATTGTCTTCCTCTGTGGCCTGGAAAGGCTGCACCCCACCCTCCCCCCCAGGGAAAGGTGATCAAAGAGCCAGCCACTGAGTTCATGTCAGAAACAATCCCTGCTCCACTTACTAGGGAACTCACTTGGACACTGAACTGCCATGTACTACATCTGTGCAGGGGTTCTAGATTATCTCCATGTATGGTCCTTGGTTGCAGTATAGGTCTCTGCAGGGCTCCCTCAGCCAGATGTTTTGTGTCTGACTCCCAGTTCTGGGAAGAGAGATGCGTAAATCGGTGCCAAGCTTGTTAAGAACCTTTGTGGGGAGATGAATACAGGTCCTCCTCCGTCTTATGTTGGTAGCACTTTACTGGTGAACCATTCCCCAGCCTCATTTTTTATAACTAGCGGTTTCACACTAAAAATGGCTCGATCCTTTCATATTTGTTTAGAAATCAGTTTCAACTTTAATTACTTTGTCAAATTTTAGGACTACAATTTTAGCTGTGTTTTCTTTGTAATAAGTCCTTATTATAATTTCCTTTCCTGTTTTTGTTTTTGTTTTTCTGGGGTTACTATAATGGTCTCAATTTAGGCTCTAAACTCAGTTTTATTTTTTGCTGTAGAAAACTATGAAAGAGCAAAGTTCATCTTCTCTGCTTTGTTTTGTTTTTTAATTGAAAACTGAATACTGAGCATGTTTGTCCAAATCATACCTCTGAGTTCATCCCATTTTAATCCAGGGCATCTAAAAATTATGGTCATATCTTTAGATACAGCAATACTCCTTAACTGCATTACAATATCAGACTTGTCCATCAATATTCCAAGCAGAGTTCTGAATTTGCTGGGCATATCTCTCTTTAGGTGTGGTTTTCGCCCAAAGCTGTTCATACCCAACCTGGATATAAAATTCAGATATGGGTAAAGTATGATAAAATAGCTATAGTGAAGCTTTGTTCGTAAATTATTATTTTAAGAATTTATGGGCAGATCTGATGAGGATGCCATGAGAGGGAAGGTGTGAGATACTTGGAAAAATTTCATCAATCCTACAACAGATAAACAAGATACTGTCAGGTCTGAACATGACCCTATAACTACTGAGCCAAGCTTGCCTTGACAAGAAAAACATAAACAAACTGATGAAGAGGTATAAATAACCCAGGATTTTGGTAATTACCTTCAGCTATAAGATAGCCATTCACAGAGCACCCTTCCTTCTCTAATTCTTGTTTCCTGATTGATGCTTACTGAATTTTAAAGTTATTTTGAAATATGTGTCTTAGCCCTAAAAGCAAAATAATTATCTCAGAAAACCAGGAATTCTTATTTCAAGGGATCATGCAAATGATTCTGCGAACTATGATGTCATTGTTAGATTATAAGCCCAAAGTTTGGTACATCTTATTAATGTATCAATTCTACTTTTATACTGCACACACATCCATGATGCCCGATTATTGTTTTTATGATAGTCTCCAGAAAGCATAAACTGGGAAATTGGGGCTAAGGAATAAGAGATTTATTTATAGACACATAGAACCGAGTGGCTGGTGGAAATCATGAGGTGTGGTCAGAATCAGGCAGTGTTAGTTATGGTATGTATACTTTCTGTCAACACAATTTGTTATCAGGACTTTTTTTTTTTTTTTATGTGAATGTCTGCCCTCAGGAACCGCCATCAGCAAGATATTCCTCAAGGAGTCAGAACTCACTTTCCATCATAAATGGATTTTTCTTTAATTGTTCTGTATGTGCTGAACAGAACCTTAGGGAACCTGTAACAATTTTCTGGGAGCACACTAACAGATGAACAGCTGGAAGACGGTGCAACTGGGCTAGCAGAGCAGCAGGCTGGAGAACAGGGACCCAGAACTGCAAACCCCATTTCCCACTGCTGAGCAGGAATGACCTTGTACACATTCCTGTGCTGGGAATGTCTCTGCCCCAGCAGATAATAACATGAAAATCAGGGGCTGGGTTTTATGTGCATTCAATTTGTTTACTTTATATATCTTAAGCTTGTTTCCAAGGAAACCTCCTTTGCTTAGGAAACTTAAATGTGTCTACCTACAATAGAAGTTTGTGACATTTAATCACATTGTAATGATAATTAGGCTCATTCAGCAGTGACATCATGATGCCATTCTCAAAGCAACTAAATCTCTCAAAATTACAATTTTATTTGAAATTTAAATTTATAAATAGTTACCTTGAGAATATGTTGGAAAATTAACTACCTCCATTTCTGCCCAAATTTCTCATTTAAATAGTAAACTAAATTCATGTCAACTGAGTAAATGCCACATTAGGAATGAAAGTGGGAATAATATTCAGTGCATTGACTTGTTTTGAAAAGAGTTTCTAAGAACCCAGTGTGGAGGAGGAGTTGTCATTTCAGAAGAATGAAGGAAGGAGAGTTAATCTTCTGAGGACTAGCACAGGTAGCTGCTGCTAACTGAGGTGATCAGCAAGAGAAAGAAATAAAGCTGGAGCTTTCTGCCTCTAATAAAGGAGTGCTTTCACAGTGTCTTATGGGTGTTGCTTATTTGTTTCTGTGTTTGTGGTAGATACACCAAAGTATTTTCCAGTTCAGGGTTCAAATTAATCAGACTGAAATTTGGAGCTCCAAAATTTACAAGCTTTGTGATGGTTATGAGTTATTCAAATATTCCTCTTAGATTTCTTTTCTCTGTGAGATGCAAATGATGATTAGTTCACACCAGAGATCCAGGCAGTATAGTGGTGAAGATGGCAGTCCTTGGAGCCAGTCTGCAGAGGCTAAAATTTGCTTGCTAGCATGTATGATGCTTGTAATTTTAAAGGCTTACTTCCGCTTTCTGTTCCTCTATATTAGGGTCTGAATATTTTCCTTACCACTCACAGCTGGAAACATAAGCATCATTGTGACAGGAGGCTCTGCTTTGGGAGAAGTGACTTCGTCTTGATGGAGTAGTATAGAGAGGGGAACATTGCTTTTATTAGAGGGACAATAGGGCTCTACCATGAACCTTCTACCATATGCAGTCACCATTTCCAAGCTGGGTAACGAGTGCTTAACAAATACTGAATTTAAGATTGATGTTTTTAGATTTTTAGAAACAGAAAATAAAATTCTCCTGCTTATAGATGGGATACATTATTGTAGCAGCCCAAATAGACTAAGACAGGATAATAGGAGTACTTATAGTTTAGAATTCTAGTGAAGATTAAAAACATTAACGCTAGCAAAATTTCCAATGCAGTAATTTACACATAACAAATAAAACTTAATCATCGTTATTATCAGTAATAATAACAGTCACATACTATTTCCACATTAAATGAGACCGTACATATAACTACTTAGGCCTATTCTTAATCCAATACATACGTGTCCTACCCTAGACTATAAGTAAGCTACGTGTCTATAAAGCATATATAGTGATATGTTTCAGAGTTGAAATTTCAATTAATGATGGCGTTAAGTCTGAAAGAACAATGCAAGTATCTTACATAGAAGGTTAATTAAGCTAGTATCCAAAGCCAGGTCACCTAGGCTTTAGTCAGATAATAAGGCACCAAGTTCTTCTGCGTAGAAGACAAAGTAATGAGAATGAAGTTTGTGGTAAGTCATGCCACTCCTCTAAGTGTTGGGAGACTCTCTGTGAGGGTTACCAAAGAGATTCATTCTCATCCTGGCTCTCAGCAAAGTATTCAGCACACAGAAAGTAGAAAACACATACTTGTGGAATGAAGGCACGAATGAGTGTTTTAAAACAATCACAAATATGCAATAAGTTGTCTTTAATCTTGTAAGGAGACTATAATGAAGGCCTTAGGAAGTTTCAGCACTGAGTGAGGCACTGAAAGACATTCTTCTTCTAACACAGACTGACACATCATCTCTCTTAGTGGCAGCATTGATATATGACTCCTAAGAAAACACTATCACTTGAAGAAAAATGAGATTTGTAATTTAGAGAAACTATTTACATATAAAAAGACATTAAAAACAAAATTCATAAACAGAAAAGAAATTTATATGTTTTGTATTTTTAGTAACAAAAACAAAAATCCTTGTGGCAGAAGGATGGCAAATGAGTTTGTGCCAGGATATGTAATAGAATCAAATACTGAATAATATAAATACAGTAATTTCTTTTGCTATCCATACATAATAAATAATGTTTATACTTCTGTAGATTCTGTATCACCTCAGCCATTGCTCATAATCCCTCCAATGTTGCTTAATATGTTTTACTAGATTAAAGATATATGAGTTTGGTGTCTGCAACCTGGAAAAATGATTTCAGTATAAAACAAATACAAAAATAATTTATTAAAGTATCTGGGATTAAGCAGAAGTGACTATATTACTACACAAAAACGTTACTTGATTTTGACACAGGGACTGAGGCTGTTGTTGCAGTGTACATTATACAGACAAATTTGTGTCTCTGCATTTCAGTTTCCTTAAATATAATAAGCCTCTATTTTTTTAAAGAAAAATTAAGCAAAGCTACCCTCTGTAGACATGGTTCATAATACCTGCTGTGTTCTTAGGGGGCTTTCCACCCCTCCCCCCTAGAAATATCAGTTATTTGGCCCCTCAAAATATAGCTGCAGTCCCACCAATCTGTTGTCATCTATTTTAATTGTTAAAGCTATGTCTTGATACAATAGCCTAGGCTGACATCTGTGTTCTCTTAGAGTCTGCATGATATCTGTCCAGGCTCTTCTGGCTTTCATAGTTTCTGTTGAGAAGTCAGGTGTGATTCTGATGAGTTTGCCATTATATGTTACTTGGCCTTTTTCCCTTGCAGCTTTTAGTATTTTTTCTTTGTTCTGTATACTTACTGTTTTGATTATTATGTGACGGGAGGATTTTCTTTTCTGGTCTAATTTATTAGGTGTTCTGTATGCCTCTTGTATTCTTATAGGCCTCCCTTTTAAGTTGGGGAAATTTTCTTCAATGATTTTGTTGAAAATATTTGCTGGGCCTTGGAGGAGGGAATCTTCTTTTTCCTCTATTCCTATTATTCTTACGTTTTGTCTTTTTATGTTGTCTTGGATTTCTTGGATGGTATGTGTCAGGAATTTTTTAGATTTATTATTTTCTTTGACAGATACATTGATTTCTTCCATTGCATGTAGCCCATGGCAGTTCAGTATCCAAGCAGGTTCCATTGTAATAGGAACAGGGACTGTCTCTGACATGAACTTATTGGCCTGCTCTTTTATTACCTCCCCCTGAGGGGGAAGCAGCATTCCCAGACCACAGAAGAAGACAATGTAGCCACTCCTGATGAGACCTAATTGACTAGAATCAGAAGGAAGGAAAAGAAGCCCTCCCCTATCAGTGGACTTGGGGAGGGGCATGCATGCAGAGGGAGGAGGAAGGGAGGGATTGGGACAGGAGGAGGAAGGGAATCACAGGGGGAATACAAAGTGAATAAAGTGTAATTAATAAAGAATTTAAAAAAACTATGTCTTTAACAAATAAAAAGTTACTTTTGCCACATTTAATTTCACATATTTCTGTTGTTTCCTAGTTATGAGAAATAACAAAGTTCTTGTATGTACCCCTCATGCTGGGAACCACATTTAACTAAATTCTTAAATTATATTTACTTCTAACAGAACTTCCTGACTTTTGTTAATTGCCCAGATGGCCAGGCATCTTTGGATGTAATAAAATAAAAATAGAGAACAGAGATTAATTCACAAATGTATTTGGTTAAATTGTGTATAGACAGGAAACATATGAAAGATATATATTTAATGTGATAAGCTTTTGTTGGGAAGGTATTGACAGGTAACAACCTAATGGCTTTTGTTCCATTCCAAAGTGCTTTCTTCCTGGCACCTTGGGGAAGCCACTCACTCTCCCCTTTTCTGTGCTTTATTCTCTATTATTGATTGACTCTTGCTCTAGACTTCTTGCCTGCCATAGTAAGGCATTGTATCAAGCTAGCCTGTCACTAAGCATCTACTTCCAAGCCTAGGAAAATGATCAAAGTGTCTCCTTTCTGAAGGTGATGCTGATATCACCGCTTTGAACAATAATGAGAGGCTAAGTTAATTGACATCATTTCATTCTATTGGTATTCCCCAGGCTTTGCTAACACAGTTGTACAATGTAGACAGCCTGCTAACAACCAGGCTTCAAAAACAGATACCTATTCCCTTTTATGTTATAATTACTCCCACCTCAAGATGTAAATTAATGAAGACTGAAATAAATCAAGCCAGGGCTAGTTAAATATTCAGACAAAAGCAATTCTACCTCAAAGAAAGACAGTGGAGATTAAATATGGTAAAGCCATCAATGAATATTTATGGAATCTATGTGATGAGTTATATGGTTGCACCTAATTGATAAAATGAAATATATGTGTGTATAAATGCATATATATATATATGATAAATATATACATGTATCAACTTATAATAACTGTTTAATTGTGCACAATAAATTCAATAACCAACAATACAAGTTAAGCAGAATGTCAAAAATTAAGAATTAATAATTAAAATTTTTTAACAGATATCTGAGATTATGAAAATAATGTTGATATTGAGCAAATTCAATAAAATCTTGAGTTTTATAAGAGAGCAGTTGTCATGTCTAATGTCCTCTTTTATTATTTGAAAATACAGAATAAAGGAAGACTATTAAAGCATGTACCTTCTTTTTAAAGATTATTTTAAAAATATAATACACTATTTTTTTGTTTCTTTTTTTATTATTCACTTTACATGCTTGTTGTAGCCCCATACTTTCTCACCTCCCAGTCCTACCCTCCCTTCTCCCTTTCTCCACAACTATTCCTCAGAAAATGGTAGCCCCCCTTCCCAACCATCCCAGCTCATCAAGTAGCATCAGGACTGAGCATGTCCTTTCTCCCTGTGACCTGGCAAGGCAGTCCTGCCAGGGGAAAGTGATCAAAAAGCTGGCAAGGCTCAGAGTTCAGTCTTTAACAGTGCAGAAAACAGACAACTAAATATATAAATAAAGATATTATAAATAAAAAGAGAAAACAAAATGAAATTATTGAATACATATTTGACCAACTGCTTATTTTATATACTTTATGTGTTAATGTTTTCTTGTTATCTAATGTTTGCAAAAAAATTAAAGGATATTTTATAATCATAAAATATCTACACAACAGAAAGTTTGGTGTTGATATATAAACTTCCTTTGAACTTTGGAATGTATAATATTTATAATAAACTCTTGATCCTTATTGATTACAATGTTAGATACAATATTAATACAATATTTAAATGCTATATCAATTTTTAAATGTTGAATATGTGATTGCTTTGATATATCTTTAGATACCAATTCAAACTTTCATTTGGAAAATACTGAAGCTAGATGTGGTGGCACACATCGTTAATTTCAGCATATGGAAGATAAACGCTGGTGGTTTTCTGTGAGTTCCAGACCAACCAGAGACACAGAGTGAAAACTATTCTCAAACAAACAAGCAAATAAAAGATAGAAAATTCTAATTATCTGAGAAGCAGAAGCAGAAGCAGATTGGGCAATTTAAGAAAATCATGTTCTTTTTGTTGTTGTTGTTGTCTGTTTTGTTTATTTATATATTTATTTTTCATAAAGAGCCTTTGATCACCTCCCACTGATGGGGGACAAGGCCACAGAGGAAGACAATGCAGCCAGTCCTGATGAAACCTGATAGGCTAGGGTCAAAGAAGACCTCCCCTATCAGTGGACTTGGGGAGAAGCATGGGAGGAGATGAGGGAAGGAAAGTAGGGTTGGGAGGGGGCACTTGCCAGTGCAGCCTGAAAAGGGGACAAATAGAATTAAAGAATTTTGTTAAAATTCTGTGTTGGTTGATGCTTTCTCAGGCAGAAAGGCTTTGAAAATGCCATTCCTATGACAAAAGGGCCGTTAAGTAAGATTAGGGCCATATAAAATGCAATCATAGCTACAGCATGAAGCAGTCCTCTAATCTGAAGTAAATAAACAATGAAAATCTTGCTGTACAATAGCAAGTTTTCTATAGATCACGAGCAGATGGAAATATGATTCATAGGTAAGTAGTTGGTAGAACTATTCAAGTATGCCCTGTGAATTTAATGTCCCATTTGCTTCCATGCTACCCTCTGCTACAAATATCATTCATCCTCTACTTCAATCTCAGCTCAAATGATGATGAGGGGTGAGGCTATAATATCTCCGTTTTCAGTGGAAGAGGAAAGATAAAATAAGCCTATAGATATAATTAAGCTTGTTCTTTCTCTAAATGTACACAAGCAATTGATTTGACTTGTAGATCTTATATTTGTACTTCTCAATGGCACAAGTATTCTAGGAGTTAAATGCAGGGAATTTCTAATATAACATACTAAAGAGTTTAGTGACAATGCTCTAGAGTCAGGTATCCTGAACCTTGAACCTTTGCCATATAGATGGTACCATGTTGTTTGACAACTCAGCGGAATGAGTTCAATGCTTGTGATTGTAGCATTACCAAAAGCCTTCCAGAAAAACTAGATTATAGACCTCAACACAAAAGCAGGGTGCAATGGGGAAAAATCAATTCCAAGAACCAGGGAGTCAGACTCACAACTAGAAATTTCCTATAGTCAAGGGAAAACTGTTCCTCTAACTATACTCACCAAAAAGAAGATTCAACATATTATTAGTCTTGGCATTAGAAGCATCATTTGTCTCCTCTGGCATGTCACATTTGCCTCCTCTGGCATGTGTGGCAGAAGTACAAACCAAAGGGCTGAAAGAAATGATATGCTTCCCAATACACCCCAACACACTTTATCTTCAGAGCTCAACATTTCCTGATCTACTTGTCAAAAGATTGATCATTGGGTGACCAAAGATTCACTATAAGGGGACCAGTTTCTGCCCAGAGCAGAATCTTAGAGATTTGGACCTCTTTTTCCTAAGACAGAGCCACCAGATAAGCTTACTTTCCAGAACAGCTATTAGCATGCTGGGTAAAACTGTCATTCTGGTCCAGAACTAGTTTTATTAGCTGGACATGCCGTGGGATGGATCAAGTTGAACCAAATCACTCATGTGATTCAACTGTACACTGCCAAAGTAGAATATAGCCAGCTGGTATTGCTTTGGAGTTGTAAAGGAGCGAAAGGTAATAGGGAGAAAGTGAAGAAAGGAGAAAAAGGAAAGGGAGAAAAAGAGAGAAAGAAAGAGGTAATATGATGAAGAGGGAGGAAAAATGGAAAAAAATGAGGAAAGAGACAGGAAGACAAAGAGAGTGAGAGATAAGAAGAAGAAGGAGAGAGAGAAAGAGAGAGAATTAGAATCTTCTTTGAGTTAACATTATTTCCCATTCCAGCCACTGAACCAAAGACAGTGACTAGGTAGATTCCTATGAATCCCTGCAGTGTTCTGTTAATCTTTCAGTTGATCTTAAATATGCAATTCAACCTATTATTGTAAGCTATTCAGCACCGACTATAGACATACTTATCTGGGGCAGGGGATTGTTACTCAAGGTTTTTCTCCTTATACAGTCCACTATAAAGTCAATGCACACCTTTATGTCTTTTTTTTTTTTTAATTCTTAGGCGATTGGCAATGGCTTAGTTCTTTGGAATTCTACTTTAAAATTACTGGTTGGCAGAACCAAGAGTTCTTTCAACCAGCAATAACTGAAACAAATGAGAGTATTGATTAGAGTGCTCTTTACCTGCCTATGGATTGTCACAGTATTGCTGTGTTTCTTGATGAGACCTGTGAGAACCAAGCTACAGATAAATCATCACTCAGATTAGAAATATAGCTCCAGAAGTGTACCCCACACATAAGATGGAAACATATGCTCCATGTTGGACCTGACACAAAGGAACAAACTTTATTATTCTACAGAGACTATCATTGAATTTCTTTACTTGGTACTTCTGCTGGAATTGAGCAGTTATTATCACTTGGCAGGAAGACATACAGATTCAGGTATGGGTCTTTACCCATGTGACAGATTGACTTACATCAAATTTTGTTCTAAGTTTTAAGTCATGGATGGTCCTTTCCACTGATCAAGGTGGTTTGATTGATCTTTAAAAAGTTGAACCTGCTTACATAGCTCCTCTTCTCATACTGATCCTAAGTGAACCTGTAGATATTCATCAAAGAAGTTCTTCCTGTCAATCTCCTTAAATCACTTACTTTAGAATCTTAGTACTGTCATTTTTTAAACTGAAACTTGAGGTGCAGTTTTTCTTAAAAGAGAGAGAAAAAAAACCTCACACCAGTTTTATAACCCAGAACTTCTTTTCAAAGTCATATGAGTCACCCCCTTGATATGTAACAAATTTAGGAAAATATATTTCTGTATCTTCATTTTTTGTTGGAAAGTTAGGAATCTAACTTTTGTGAACGTTTATTGCAATTGTGAAACTACTTTCTATTATGATATAAGACAAAGTTCAACTTTTATTTGGCAAAGGTCAATTTAAAAGGCAAATGGTTTAGAAATTCTCCCACTCCAGCTTTTAAACATTTTCCCTTTTCTACAGAAGAGTTTATCCCCAATGCTGTTTCTCCCCTTTGCTTTATCACTTGCTAAAAAGGTGCTACTAACATGTTTAACTTTGTTGACTGAATTTTTTCCTTTGATAGCATTGTTGTATTTCTGTAAGTTAGGATGTGACCACTTCAGCTTGATCAAGTGGTTAAAATCAAACCTGTGGTGTTTGAACTGTATCTGTGCCTCTGTTTGGCTTTCTAGATAATTTCACACAGAAAATGTTGGTTAAAAAAATGACACAGACAGTGAACTGAAAAAAAATGTGAGATTGAAGAAAGGACTCCAATGATGGCATGGAAAGGCCTGGATAAAGAATAAAAGCAAGTACCATGGGATTATGGATTAAAGGTAGTCCAATTGAAGAGGAATAAGGTGGATGGCACTGGGTAGGGGCTGGGAGATGTATGATGAGGATATTGAAACAACATAAGTTTAATATCTGCCTGCCCCAACGTAAATAAGGCAATTGTAAATCTAACAGGTATCTGTGTCTTATCTGTGATAGCAGGTTAAATAATACAGTCGTGATATTCTTAGGGAAAATAATAAATGATACATAGCCCAACACCTTTCTAATATTTACTACAACAGAAGTTCCTCAATGAATCTTCCCCATTCCTGTCTACAGACACCTAGCTTTGTAGTAAATAAGTACCTACCAATTTTCTCAAAAAATGTCATACTCTGCCCCACTTTCCTCCTTGTGGTTCATATGTTTTAGCAAGGCAGATTATACAGCTGACATGGTTACTTCCAAAGGCCTTATACTCTGATCAACTTCCTAAATACCAACTGAGTTAAAAGAATGTTTTATTATTATTATTTATTCACTTCACATCCTAATCATAGTCCTCCCCTTCTCCTCCCAGCCTCTCTCCTACTTTTTTCCCTCCCATAATCCCTCTCTTTCCTCACCTCCTCCCTCTTTCTTCTACCCCCTCTCCTGTCCCTCAGAAAGTGGGAGCCCTACCCACTAACCACCCCAGCACATCCAGTTGCATCACATCTGAGTACTTCCTCTTTCACAGCGTCCTGGCAAGGCAGCCTACCAGGGGCAATGTCAGAGACAGCCCCAATTCCCCTTTCTAGGACATCCACATGGAGACCAAACTGCCCATTGGGTACATATGTATACAGAGCCTTGGTCCAGTCCATCCATGGATCTTGGTCATTGCATCAGTCTCCACAAGCCCCCATGGGCCTACATTAGTTGGCACTGTTGCTCTTCTTGTGAAGGTACTGTTCCCTTTCTTCTACCCTTAACCCCACTCCAACTGTGTTCATAGCAGCTTTATTTGTATTAGCCAGAAACTGAAAACAACCCAGAAGTGCTTAACCTAAGAATGGGCAAAGAAGCTATCCATTTACACAATGAACTATTACTCCGCTATTAAAAACAAGGAAACCATGAAAATTTCAGGAAAATGGATGAAATTGGAAAAGACCATCCTGAGTGAAGTAACCCAGACCCCAGAAAAACACTTATACTAACTTATAAATATATATTAAAACATATAGTGCAGGATAAACATACTACAATTCACAGACCAAAAGAAGCTAAAAAACAAGGATGGCCCAAGGGAGGTTTCTCAAAAGAAAAAATAGAATAGACAGCTGAAGAGTTTGAAGTGACAGAACAGGATAGAAGAAGGAATGCTGAAGCACATAAGGGTGGCTGTCAAATGTGCGAGAGCTGGAGTGAGAGGACAGAAGGCCTGCAGAGAGAAGAGAAATGGTAGGCAAGAACATCTCTGAGACTATCTGGAGACCTACAATAAGAAAGGTTCCTGGGAAATATAGGGGTGACTCTAGATGAGTATACCTAGTAGCAGGTGTCATGGAGACTGAAAAGATCATCTTCTAATCACACAGGAATACTAGTGGAGGGAGGGGAAACACCAACCCACCCACAAAAACTTTAACCCAATCTTTACCCTACCAACAAGATGTGCAGGGATAAAGATAGAACAAAGATTGAAGGAATGCCCAGTCAATTCCTGGTCCAAACTAAGAACCATTCCATGGGAAGGAGCCAACCCCTGAAACCATTAAGGACACTCTGCTGCGCTCTCAGACAGGAGCCTAGAATGTCTGTCCTCTGAGAGGCTCCATCTTACAATAGATGTAAATAGAAGCTGAGACTCACAGCCAAACATTGGGTGGAGTGTGGAATATGATTTTAAACAAATTTTGATAACTTACTTTTCTATCCTGATTTCTCTGAGTTCTAGTGAGTGCCCCTTAACACATATTTATAATCCCAACTATTACAGTTGGAACCCATAACAAGTAAAAGTACAACCAAAAAGAAGACCAGAGATTTACAGGTAAATCTGTTTTAGAAATAAACTTCCATGCACTCTGCCCAACAGTTGGCCATAAGTCTCAGCATCTGCTATGATAGTCTGCAGAGCAGAGCCTTTCAGAGGCCCTCTCTGGCAGGTTCCTAGGTCATTTCCTGTTTTCTTCTTCTTCTGATGTCCATTCTCTTTGCATTTCGGGATGGGGATTGAGCGTTTTAGTCAGGGCCCTCTCTCTTGATTAGTTTCTTTGGATGTACAGATTTTACTAGGTTTATCCTATGTTATATGTCTATATATGTGTTTTTCTGCTTCTGGGACAGCTCACTCAGGATGATCCTTTCCAGGTAACACCATTTACCTGCAAATTTCATGATTTCCTTATTTTTCATTGCTGAATAATACTCCATTGTGTAAATGTACCACAATTTCTGCATCCATTCTTCAGTTGAGGTACATCTGGGCTGTTTCCAGCTTCTGGCTATTACAAATAAAGCTACTACAAACATGGTTGAGCAAATGTCCTTATTGAGTATTTGAGCCTCTTTTGGATATATGCCTAGGAGTGGTATGGCTGAATCTTGAGGAAGCGCTATCAAAGCAGACACTGAGACTTATGGCCAACTGTTGGGCAGAGTGCATGGAATCTTATGTAAGAAGTGGAAAATAGTAAGATCTGGAGAGGATGGGAACCACACAAGGAGAGCAATAGAACTAGAAAATTTGAACACAGGGGTCTTCCCAGAGACTCATACTCCAACCCAGTAACATACATGGAGATAACCTAGAACCCCTGCACAGATGTAGCTCTTGGCAGTTTAGTGTCCAAGTGGGTTCCTAGTGATGAGAAGAGGGACAGCCTCTGACATAATCTGATTGCCTTGCTCTTTGATCACCTCCCCCTGATGGGGGAGCAGCCTTACCAGGCCACAGAAGATGACAATGCAGCCATTCCTGATGGGATCTGATAGAGTAAGATTAGAAGGAAGGTGAGGAGGACCTCCCCTATCAGTGGACTTGGGGAGGGGCATGTGTGAAGAAGGGAGAGGGAAGTTGTGATTAGGAGAGGAGGAGGGGGAGGCTTGTGGGGGGATACAAAATGAATAAAGTGTAATTAATAAAATTAAATTAAAAAAGAAAAAAGTAATCAATTTCATTATTTGAGTGACATGGTTCTACAATATAAAGACAGTGAATATGTGGATGAGTGTGAACCTCTATGAATTACTTACAGTAATACATGTGAACAACAGCATAGATCTAATTGGTCTGGACTCGTTATAAATTTTTTTTTCATGGTTCTGAGTGCAAGGAAAGGTGACTAGAAAATACGTAAGGCTGTAGATAATGAAATGGCCACCAGTGCTTTCAGCAGGGGTGTAAAGCAACAATTATTTTCATGGCTAAAAAAAGATCACACACTAGAATGGACCTTGGAGTCAAATATGCTACTGGAACTGGTCCAAAACTTTTGGAAATTCATTTATGCTTGTTGTATCTGCCATCCTCCATCAGTCAGTTCTCATTATGATTTGATTGTGAGACTTTTTGTTGTCACTAGAAGTTATTTAGCATGAGGAAGTTTTGGTCCTAGTCCTTTTTGCTTTAAATAATTTCAATACCTATAATAAATTTACTGGCATAACCAAATATAACACAACTGTTAGAATGTAACTTCTCTCCAGAAATCATTTCAAAGATAAGGATTATAATTAAGCATTCAAACTGATCTGGGAATCCAATAAAGCCCTATCAGGTATCCAAGAAGCAATACTGAAGCCTTGTCAATCTGATTCAGAGGCTTCATTACCCAATCCCTGTATGTAACTCATTAAGTGTGAATAATATTTTCTTCCTAGGAATATTATGTGAACCCAGGACTAACTGTTTTTCTATACAGAACCAAATATTAATTTGTGATAGTATCTTTTATTTTCCAGATGCAATTGATGTCTCAGAGGTTTATTGCCTTCATCTGCTAACCTAAGGCTAGTCCTAGAAGCTTCTAGCCTCCTTACAATCTAATCTAGTCCTAGGAGGTTTTCAGCCCCTGAGACTTAATGTTGAATAAACTTTCCCTTGCTAGCTCTTTCTGAACTCTGCCTGGCTGGTTCAACTCAGCTGATATGGCTCAAACTCCTCTCCAAGCTGACTGATTCAAACTGGCTTTTCTCACTTCTGACTGAATTACTCTGCTTGGCCTCAAATTAACTCTGGTAATCTGTTCTAATCTTCTGCCTCCTTCTCATTGTCTGGCTAATTCTGTCTTCACCTGTGTCTAGCTTGTTCTCTCTTCAACATCTCCTAAAACTCTCTTGGTATAACTATCTCCTTTCTTCCTCTCTCTACACTGACTTTCTTAAGTCACCTTACTTTCCTGTCTCTTCTCCTGGGAGTTGGGCATATCCTATCTATGACTTCTGTCCAATTTTTCTATGATTTTTCACTATGTCTGCCACTCAATTAGACATCACTTTCAAACATGGGTTTTTCTTTCTACAAACTAACTTTACCTTCATTGTTTGGGATTAACAGTGCATACTAAGTTATGCATTACAGCTGTATCATGCAGATCTAGAAGGTGTTTGAAGTACTCATGTTCCTGGATTAAATTTCATATGCAGTTATTTGGTTATGTTCTGAAAAAATAAAATAAATTGTCCTTTAAGTATGTTCTGAGTAAACCTTCAAATGTTTAATCAATGCCTAGAGTAGATAACATAACATTGAGTATTTGAGAAGCACAATCCCTCTAAAGAAGTGCTCAGAAAAAAAAAAAGAAGAAGAAAGAAAAAAAAGAAGGGCTCAGAGATTTTTAGGAAAGAAGACCTATGCACTGTGTGAGCTGTTATACTTAAAATAAAATTTATTAATTCAGGAATCATGCTATTCACCTTGACTTTGACTTAGACCAAAATATGCCACATCATTACCCAGGCCCTAGCAGTTATCTAGGCAATAGTCTTCTCATTGTCATATTTATTTAGAAATTTTGTCAGGCTAAGTTTTTGTGAGTTCAGAAGACTCCATAGCTAACATTTCAGGATAAAAAATCATCAAGAAGCTGAGGATCATATGACATGACTTTCCTAACATTGAGAGTAACATTTTTAGCTTAACTGTTGTTGGTTATTAATATTTATTATTGATTTATCTCTTTTACTTAAACAATGGTTATTCCTAAACCAGCTGTATACTCAAATCACCACACAGAGACTAGGATGTATTTAGTTAACCTAGAGCATAATGCTGGGCAATAGTTACTCCATCCTAAATCTCCAACCCAGCATAGCTTCCTCATTCAGATTTTCTACATTATATTTGCTTTTAGTCATATCTTAGGTATTCTTCATCTCTCCTGGTGGTTCCAAGTCCTCTCCTCGCTCCAATATCTCTTCATGATGCCCCTCTTGCTTCTTTTTCCTCCCCTCCTGACCAGGATTTCCCACCCTTTTCTATCCATTGCTCAGCTTTGGCTGGTTGCTTTATTGACAATACAGAATCCTAATGGTGGCATGTTTGCATAAAGGAGACAAGTAATGCTCAGAACAAACATTACAATGCAATGTCTCAATTGAAACGAGATAATGGGATAGAAAAATCAGCATTTGAATGAACAAGGATAAATTGTGTACATTCCACAAGAACATTATACCAACATTTCCCCATTTAGGTCTAATAAAAGGCTCCTTTTCTTTCAATATAATAATATTAATAAAACAGTTATGAAAACTATTGGGTAAGATTTGCATGTGCAATGTCCAGTCCATGCGCATTTGGCAATTTAAGAGAAAGTATTTGATAATCTTATCTTGACAAATTTAGAGTTATATACCTAAATTAACTTTTATCCTTATTGGTATTACCTATATAAAAACATTTTTTTTTAATTCTAAACAACTTAGGCTTAATTGCGAAACTATAACTATTTAGTTTTCAACCTCACCTGAGACTTAAGAAGGAATAAAATTAGTTACTGAAGTAAATAGGAAATGCATGTTAACAGCTTCCAACAAACAAACAAACAAACAAACAAACTTGACAGAGACAGTATGCTGTCTGAGGAGTCACCCAAAACTTTCTATAGGCTGGGTGCTGCCAAGAGATGAACTGTCTCATTTTCAAAGAATCTTTAAAATAATAAAGACATTATTGAATGCCATATTCTGTAGGTTCTCTGAGGTTTTTGAAGACTTACCTATAAATATATCTATCTGTTAACCCAAAGATGTATACTCCTGTGATAAGTTAGACTAGTGTCCAATATGCCTATAAGTTAGTTAACTAACAATTAACTTGCATTACCTAACCTTATTTTCTCTCTGGATAAGATCATTAACAGCTTTTAACCAACTCCCAATAACAATAAACATTCATAGCCACAGAAAACCACCAAAACCCTACCCAATCCCCCTTAAAGGAAATTGGACATTGCTCTCATGAATTTTTTTCTAGCTGACTTTTTCAACATGTAGAAATCCTGTTAGGGACCCCAAAGGAAATTGGGAAAAAATGGTTAATTAAGGAAGCATTAACATCTGTGAGCCAGTCTTTGAATGTTGAGAAATTTCAGGCTTAATAGGAGTCCTGTTTTGAATAGTATAAAATGTTAGAACAATTGAAATTAGTAGCTTTCTTCAAAGCTCTCTTGGGAGCAGGCTTTGATGAGAAACAGCAATTGAAGCAGTTGAGGCAGGAACCACTAGAATGATAGACCTCTCAAGATGCTAAAACAGTTGTGTCGGCTTCTTAGCATGCTGGAAGGATCAATTTTGTCAGGTTTGATCCAGCATCTCTGGCGTCCTGTCCTTTTGTTCTGCAAACATAATTTCTCACAAGCATTATACAGTCCTAAACTTATAAATGTATGAGAAGTGCAGGATGAAACCAAACTCTAAACCAGTTTTATCTATGCCAATTAAAAGAATGGCATAACACATTTTGAGGATATTGTAGCCAACAATTTACTGGCCTTGTATTGTTGAAGTTGTGGTTGGAGACATTTTTTAATGTCTCAATCAGTTTCAGAGTTATTCCCATGTGAAGGGATCAGCAATTTATATTGCTGTATTGTTTAGTCTTCTTCATTTCTCCCTTCCTGCGTGTGGCCAAGATCTCCAGGTGGTCTTCCTCTGTCATTTCTGATTTGTATTAGTTTTGATGGGACCCATAATTTCTCTTCTCCTGTATGAACATATGCAGAACCTCTTCTCCAGCGTGACACAGTCCCTGCTCTCCACTGAGGGTAGGAACTTAATAGACTGCTCTAATTCAGCAGTCCTTTCTACAGGTTTCATGTCATATCTAAAATTCTGTTGAATTCCAGTGGATATACATGCTGAAGCACCATTTCACATGGGCATCTCCAAAACATTCACCCTCTCTAACAAACGTGTAAGCTTAGGATCAAGCACTCCAGAATTTAAGGCAAAAACCCATTGGAATTCTAAATATGAATCTATGGCACGTTGCATGTATTTCAGTTCTCCAAATTCTGTGCAATGGAGCACACCAGCCATGTATAACCTTGCTCCAAGACAACACTTCCATCTGCTTATCATAATATAATCTAATTCTTTTTGTGGTGGTGGAAGATTAGTTCCATTAGGCAGATTCAAGAATGAAAGGACTGAGGATTACTGCTGGTACAGTTGAGAAAATTGCAGTATTTTCATTATTTTTACCATTTTATGTCATACTTTCTCAGATCCCCACTGACAATAGTTCTAATTAAGGGTAACATTTAAATGTGAGAGCATTGTGAGGATGCTTAGTCCCTGACTCTGCCAGTCAACTTAATTTAAATGGAGTAGGGGATAGCCAGAATCTGAAACAACCCAGATATCTCACAACTGAGGAATGGATACAGAAACTGTGGTACATTTACACAATGGAATAATACTCAGCAATTAAAAACAAGAAATCATGAAATTTTCAGGCAAATGGTGGGAACTAGAAAAGATCATCCTGAATGAGGTATCCCAGAAACAGAAAGACACACATGGTATATGCTCACTTATAAGTGGATGTTAAACATATAATGTGTAGTATAAACATACTAAAATCTGTACAGCTAAAGAAGCTAAGCAGAATTAGGACCCAGGGTAAGATGATCAACCCTCATTCAGAAAGGCAAACAGGATGGGCATTGGAAGAGGGAGAAAACAGGGAACAAGACAGGAGCCTACCACAGAGGGCCTTTGAAAGACTCTACCCAGCATGGTTTCAAAGCAGATGCTGAGACTCATAGCCAAACTTTGGGCAGAGGGCAGGGAATCTTATGAAAGAAGGGGGAGATAAAAAGATCTGGAAGGGGCAGGAGCTCCACAAGGACAGCAACAGAGCCAAAAATCTGGGCACAGGGGTCTTTTCTGAGTCTGATACTACAACCCAGGACCATGCATGAAGATAACCTAGAACCCCTGCACATGGCAGTTCAGTGTCCAAGTGGGTTCCTTGGTAATGATGACAAAGATACACAATTGTTACACATGGGCAGAAAACATTTTTTAAAAAGAGAGAACAAAGCAGCTTAAAACATTTATTTTCATCATAATTTAGCATGGATGATAACTGATAAAGTGTGGACATCTGGGCAATGAATACTCAAATCTAGATATTTTTAAATTATTCAGTGTAACTACTGTTAATTCTGTAGCATGCTATAGACAAATTACAATAAACAGTGTATATAAAGACAGAAATTACTGACCTAATCAATATTTAAAGTCTCATTTAATTGAATCTACTTCAGTTAATGTTGTTTTTCTGACTGTTAAAATCCCACCAAGGACAGATTCAGTGGAAATGGAAGAGAGTATCTCAACTTGTGGTCCTGTATTTCTATCTTTGTGTTCTAGTGGAAAGCATCTTAGTGCATTGAGACATTCATAAAACAGTGCCCTCATACTGAGAGTGTCTTAAAGGGAAAGCTGAAAAGGTATGAAAATCTTTCTTTACACAAGAATCAGTCCTATGTACCCAGCATCATTCTATGTGTGTGTGCTTGTGTGTGTATGTATACATACATATATATATGTATATATATATGCAAGTATTTGTATGTGTATATCTTCTGCTGAAGGTATACTATAAGCAGATTTTAAAGTTATAAGCTAAGTTTGAAGAAAATTTGTTTCCGCTGTTTGTGCAGCATCATTATAATACACATACCTAATAAGAACACTGCTGAGCAAGAGACTATAATGTTTTAGGGAAGGAAAAAGAGATGCCTTTAACCACTGGCAAAATTATTATTATTATTTTTTTACTCTTGGGTTTTCAAGACAGGGTTTCTCTGTGTAGCCTTGGCTGTCTTGGACTCACTTTGTACACCAGGCTGGCCTGGAACTCACAGAGATCCACCTGCATCTGCCTCACTGAATGCTGGGATTACAGGGCATGCTATTGTCCGTGGCTCACTGGCAAAATTGTTAATCATTTCAGATTTGATGTTTATGTAATCCTTCACAAAAATAACAAAATTTGATGCATTAACTATCTCTGATTTCCTATACAAATCAGTTGTTTCTATGTCAAATAATCATTTTGATGACTTTTTTCATTGTGTATATTTAGAATTAGAAATTACATGCATCCTACCAAGGTGTTTAATTACACAACACCCCATCAGCTCCAAAGGCTTTAACTCTTCTACCACCTGGGAAGACAGGTGTGGTCTCATTCTAGGTGGGCTTGCACTAAAAGCACTTTCCTTAACACATAAATGCAACCTGCTCACCTGCTCAGTCTAAGTAATGTTATGTTCTGTGTATGTATATGTTTTCAGGATGTCCTTCGGTATTGGATAATGAATTGGTGTGTTATTCTTTGGTGGAACACTATTTCTCTCTCAGGAATGTGAACACACACAGAGGTATGCATTTATGTATCTAAGTATGTATGAATGTATGTAAAAATTAAAGAAACAAACCCATGTATTGAAAAACAGTAAGAATTGGTATACAGGAAATTAGGGAGGAGAGGAAAGGCAGCAATGTGTAATTATATGACATTTTCAAAAAATAAAAGAAATTCTTTTATTTGTTTAACTAAGAGGCTCTCAAATTTTACAAAGATATGATGCCACAATATTGGCTTCTATGTGGATCTGGTACACCACCCTTGATGAATGAAAGTCAAGATAACTGTCAATTTTTCTTAGCTCCAATTTTTGCTTCTCAGTATACTTGTCTGAATTAACACAAAGATCTGAGGACAACTGTGGTACAGGTATAAATCAGGGTGAGAGGTACAATCAAATCACTGAAATTATAATAATATACATACAACATGTTACTCTAGTAATAGCCACCTATTACTTTACACTAATTTTAAAATGTAAAAGAGATAGAAAAACACCAATATCCCATAGCACTTATATTTAGCTCGTTTTTAAATTAAAAAGAAACTCAATATCTCCCTACAAATTATCTTCTGTCCCTTTTTTTCTCATCCTTACTTGTGCTAATCAACAGTTTCAGGTTCATTGCCTTCAGTAGAGAAACCACACATTTGCATCACTAGTATTTTTAAGAGATAATTAAAAGCAACTGCTTTTAAGCATGAATTCATCATAACTAGCTTAAATAGTTGTCTTTTGTGACCTATGCAACAACAATGAAGTGACTATATGTGTTCAAATGTGAGTATTGTATAATTGTAAACTTTCCTGGAGCAGATTGTTCCAGCAGTTATAATATTATATTGCTAACAAAACCATAAGCCATTGAAAAATGAAATTGAACATGACACAAAAAAGATGGAAAGACAGACCCTCATATTCATGGATCAACAATTAGTGATGTGAATGTGGCTGTGACTGAAAGCAAACTCTAGATTCAATAAACGGTCACTAAACTTCCAGTGACATCATTCTCCTGTCTGGAGAAAAACACATAGAATTCAGAAAAAAACCGAAAAGTCTCTGGGCAGCCACGGGCACCCAATGCAAAGGAGCAATAGTGGAAGCATCACAGTACCTAACTTCAAATTATACAAAAGGCCGCGGTAAGGGAGCCAGGTGTCACTGGAACAGAAATAGATATACCAAACCAAAATGAGATAGGGAACCCCAAACCAGCTACAGCCATTGATTCTCAACAAAGTGCCAAAAACATGAGTTAAACAAAAAAAGATACCTGCTCCGGGGAAACTGACCATCCATTTGCAAAGTTATCCTAAGCAATGTTGGTATCTTTCCTATTGGCATAGCAACTCATATCTTTTTTTTTTCCAGTGTCCTGATCACAGGGACATTACATTGTTGTTTTCATCAGTTTAACTGTAGTTAATTTAATTTATAGTGTTCTCTGTGGAAATTCTAATAAAATTGTCTGGGAGTCTGACTTCAGGAGAAGGTATATAAAAAGCCTCAGAACTTAGTAATGTGTTTCCCACCATATGTGGTTGGCTGATAATGCAATCAACTTTTCCAACCCAGATGCTCTCTCACTATGTGTCAGGCTGGGGAGCACACAATCGCAGTTCCTCTCTTTTAGGTCATTCAGTGGATTCCTAATGATCTGTTAAACATATCTTCAAGTGTGTGCTTTTAACACTGCCTCTGTTGTTTTTTTCATAAATTTATTATCATCTATAACTTATGCTAGAAAACTATGAGTTTAAGGGCAGCAGTTCTTAGAACATATTTTTAATCAAACACAAGCCCACAGGTGGCAGGTCATCAATAAAAATAACACCTTCTGGCACAACCAAGCAACTCTAGTATGACATTTTTTCTTAGCTGAGTTTTACTTACCAGACTGTCAGTTACAAAGCAGCTCCTCCTAGGAATAATGAATATGGATGCCACATTTATAAATGCCCTTTTGTTTAACAAAATTTTCCTTTGCTTTTTTACTTTCTTTAACTTCTAATTAATTTTTATATTAATTACAGTTTATTCATTTTGTATCCCAGCTGTAGCTCCATCTCTTTTTCCATCCCAGTATCATCCTCCCTCCCTCATCACTTCCCTGCCCCTGTCCAAGTCTACTAATAGGGGAGGTCCTCCTCCCCTTCCATCTGACCCTAGCTTATCAGGTCTCATTGGAACTGGCTGCATTGTCTTCCTCTGTGGCCTGGCAAGGCTGCTCCCCTCTCAGGGGGACATGATCAAAGAGCCAGCCCCTGAGTTCATGTCAAGACAGTCCCTGTTCACATTACCAGGGAACCCACTTGTATACTGAGCTGCCACGGCTACACCTGTGTAGGAGTTTTAGGTTCTATTCATGAATGGTCCTTGGTTGCAGTTTCAGTCTCATAAAAGACCCCTCTACCCAGATATTTTGGTTCTGTTGCTCTCCTTGTGGAGCTCCTGTCCTCTCCAGGCCTTACTATCTTCCTCTTCTTTCATAAGATTCCCTGCACTCTGTCCAAAGTTTGGTTATGAGTCTCAGCATCTGCTTTGATACACTGCTTTGAGCCCTCTCTAGTAGGCTCCTATCATGTTTCCAGTTTTCTCCTTCTTCCACTGTCCATCCCATTTGCCTTTCTGAATGAGGATTGATCATCTTCCACAGGGTCCTCCTTAATTTGATTTCTAGAGCCTTTGCTTTTACTTCATAATTTCTCTTTGTCTATTAAGAAACATGTATAGAACAATTAGTTCTATTATTCAGCACCACACGCAGTGCATGCTTTTAAAACACTTGACTCAACTAAGCTATTTGTGCTTTCCAAACTCAAAGCAATGAGTTAATGTGGTTGGAATTTTACACTAACAAACACAATGGGATCTTTATTAAAGCCTTTTTTTTTTTCATTAATGTACTATTCCAGTCTGCGAATTATAGATATTCTCTCATGTAGAAAATAAGGAAACAAAAACCCCATCTCCTCCTTCAGGAAATGATATAGAAATAATAATAGCAGTTCTTCTTAGCACAGTTAAACTAAAAGAAAAAAAAGTTTAGAATTCCCAATACATATTATGTAGGTCTTAAAACAGGTTTTTCATCTAAGCATAATTGAGGTAACAAACCATTTATCAAACAGTTACTAATATAAACAAACAGTCAAAGTGTCAGCAACATTACACTGTCTTAATGTAATCCTGATTTGGCCTCATGAAACCTGACAGTCTCCTTCGCCTCACAATATCACAAATCTCTCCATCTGTGAAATTTGGTTTATATAAGGAATTAAAATCACACATTAATTACCCCTACTGATTTTCCTTAAATGACAAGTGATGGTAAATTGTGTAGGAAAGGATGGATTGTGAAGTATAGCATCTAACATGGCCTCTAAGACACATAACTCCATTTCTTCATGGTCTTCTTTTCACTGGTACAATCTGTGCCAGGTATAAAGAGAGCATGTGAAAAGAGCTCTGAACTGAATGCAATCTCCTTAATGCTTATGTACCTCACAAATACTAAAAATATAAAAACCTTTACACCAAGTTATGTTACCCAGAAATTGTGTCTGAGAATGACTAGTATATGGGGAAAAACACTCCCTGATACTATTAAAACCTCATTATTTAAAAAAAAAAATAAAGCTCAAGAGATTTATATTTCCTTTTCTGCCCTTTTTTCATGTAAGAAAGGATTAAAAAGGTGTGAAATGTGCTCCTCATTAACCATAAATTGGAAGTCCACCTTACACATTCTCCCACCAAGTCTTAGCAGTTATCAGGGGGATTAGAATACTCTACAAGTTCCAAGGACTGAGGGAGATTGGGGTGGAACCTAGAGCTGAGGACAGGTGAAGTGGGAGGAGTCAGTTTTCTGTGAGGTGCGGTTCTCAGTAAGTAGACCTTCTCCAGTGGATGGCCCACATTTCTGAGCATATAGACAACACGTATTAGACTCTATAGGTGATGATGACAACAATAATAATGACGATAGCAACAATAATAATTAATAACAATGATAAAGAGTAAAAACCTGGGAGGAGAATTGGAGGGGTATGGGTGGTTCTTGGCAGGGTTAGAGAGAGGGGTGGATGGAAAATGATCAGCAAGCCATGTATGCATGTATGAGAGTCTCAACGGCTTAAGAAAATATAATGTACCTTAGAAAGTTGGCCTCACTAAATACTATATTTGCCTAGATTCTGAACCTCTCAGCTTGAGCAAAATGACAAACCCACTGAGATTGGGTCTGAAAGTTAAAATATTAAAACCCCAGGCCAATATAACGTGGAACATTTGAAAAGCAAATCTTAAGAAATAAGGTTAAATTTTAAATCAAATTTAAAAAAAATTAAAGTTTAATTTTACTTGACCACAGAGAAAGAGGATTCAGACAGTCCTGTGAGACCTGATAGACCTCCATATCAGTGGACTGAAGAGGGAGGATGGGTGGGACCTGGAGAAGATGAGGGAAGGGGCTACAGCAGGGATACAAAAATAAATAAATTGTAATAAATAATAATAAATTTTTAAAAGAAAAAATTATAGCACAAGTAATAAAATTAAATAAAATATTAGAGCAGTTAAAATGACAGTAAATGAAATCACAACTTTAATTTGTATGGAGCTTTGATGCATCATATAAATTTTAGTGGTATCAGTTTGGGATTATTTTCTTCTTTACGTTATCTACAAATAAATATTATAACTTAAATATATTATTCTTTGCAGCATACTAAGTTAGAAGGCATCAAAACTGAAAGTGATGGTTCTTTTATTAGTGGTGGGATTAATAATAACTTTGATGTGATATTTTATGAAGGCTTAAGTTTTATAATGCAGATCATCTACCTTGAAACTGTTCTACAGAGTGCAACAAATGGCTCATTTTCCAGGAAAGAAAAAGTCAACCACAGGAACAAACATTCTTCTGAAATCACCAGGGGGAAGTGGGTTGAAGATATTGCTGTTAATATAAATTATATTTTAAATAGAAGATTAAAGTCCCTCATTTTCTATTCACCTTCTACAATTATAAAATGTTTATGATGCCATGTATTTTCTGGTAATGTTGTACCCTATAATCAATCTTTTTCTTTTCTTTTTAATTTTTTCGATCATTTATTATTTCTTCTTCTCTCATATGTTACATACCAACTAGTTTCCCCTCCGTCCTTTCTTCCCAGTCCCTTCCCGCACACCCTCCTCCTCCAGATTCACTCCTCTTCCTTTTCCCTCCCAGCCATATCAACCAAACATACTAGCTATATCATACTTCAATAAGACAAGGCACATCCCTCATAGTAAGGCTGGACAAGGCAGCCCTGTAGAAGAAGGGGGAGCCTCAAATAGGCAAAAGAGTCTGAGACAGCCACTGCGCCTACTGTTAGGAGTCCCATAAGAACACCAAGCTACACAACTATACCATCTATACAGAAAACCTCGGTCTGACCCATACATGCTCCCTGATAGTTGCTTCAGTCTCTTTGAGCTGCTATGAGCCCTCGTTTATTGATTCTGTGGGTCGTGTTCTTGGGCTGTCCTTCCTTCCACCCTACCACAAGATTCCCCTAGCTCTGACTGTTTGGTTGTGGGCCTCTGCATATATCTTCTCCTATAAGTTGCTGGATGAAACCTCTCGGATGATGATTTTTTTCCATTTTTCATAAACCTTTACATTGCTCACTATGGTGCTAGTACAGCTTCCCATGAGACATTGCTGATTGTGGAGTGACTAAATCCTTATTCTTACACAGGATCCCTGAATTTATGTTTTCTTGAGATACAGTAGCATTGACCGTTTGTTACCAGTCAATAGTGCACTTTAAACAACAAGCCTGTTTTTTTATTCTGTCTTTCTAAATAGCCTTTTCTAGAACTCATTATAAAGACCAAGATGACCTGAGGTCTTTAAACTCCCTTAACCTCCAGTATCAGTTTTGTTTTGTTTTGTTTTGTTTGTTTGTTTTTAATTTTATTTTTCTTATTAGTTACATTTTGTTAACTCTGTGTCCCAGCTGTATCCCGCTCCCTCATTCCCTCCCCAATCCCACACTCTCTCTCTGGTCTCCTCCCTGCCCCTTTCCAAGTCCACTGATAGTGGAGGACCTCCTCCCCTTTCATCTGATCCTGTTTTATCAGGTATCTTCAGGGCTGGCTGCAGGTTCCTCCTCTGTGGCCTAACAGGACTGCTCCTCCCCTGGGGGTGGGGTGGGAAGGTCAAAGAGCCTGCCCTTGAGATCTTGTTAGAAATAGTCCTTGTTCCCCTTACTTTGGGAAACTACTTGGTTACTGAGCTACCACGGGCCACATCCAAGCAGAAGATCTAGGTTATATCCATAGACGGTCCTTGGTTGAGTGTCAGTCTCACAAAAGACCCTGTGCCCAGATATATTTGGTCCTTGTAGAGCTTCTATCCTTTCCATATCATACTAACTCCCCTTCTATGAATCATATGAATCCCTTCACTCTGCCAAAGGTTTGGTTATGAGTCTTAGTGTCTGCTTTGAAACACTGCTAGGTAGAGTCTTTCAGATGCCTTTTGCGGTAGACTCCTGTCATACGTTCAATGCACATCCCATTTGTCTTTCTAAATGAGGATTGATCATCTTCACCCTTGTCCAAATTCTTGATTATCTTCTTTAGGTGTGTAGATTTCATTATGTTTATCATATCTTGTAGGTCTATATAAGCTAGTATATACCATGTTTTTTTTTCTCCTTCTGGGATACTTCACTCAGAATGATCTTTTCTAGATCCCACCATTTGCCTGCAAATTTCATGATTTCCTCCTTTTTGATTGCTGAGTAGTATTCCATTGTGTAAAAACACCACAATTTCTGTACCCATTCCTCCATTGATGGACATCTGGGTTGTTTCCAGGTTCTGGCTATTACAAATAAAGCTGCTACAAACATGGTTGAGCAAATGTCCTTATTGTGTAATTGAGCAAATTTTGGGTATATACCTAGGAGTGGTATAGCTGGGTCTTGAGGTAGTACTACTCCTAATTGTCTGAGAAAGTGCCAGATTGACTTCCAAAGTGGTTGTACCAGTTTACATTTCCACCAACAGTAGAGGAGGGTTCCCCTTTCTCCACAACCTCTCCAGCATGTGTTGTCACATGAGTTTTTCATCTTGGCCATTCTAATGGGTGTAAGGTGAAATCTCAGGGTCATTTTGATTTACATTTCCCTAATAGCTAATGAGGTTGAGCATTTCTTTAAGTGTTTCTCTGCCATTCGTTGTTCTTCTATCGAGAAATCCCTGTTTAGCTCCGTTCCCCATTTTTTAATTGGATTACTTGGTTTGTTGCTTTTTTGCTTCTTTAGTTCTTTATATATACTGGATATTAGCCCTCTGTCAGACAAAGAGTTGGTGAAGATTCTTTCCCAATATGTAGGCAGTCGTTTTGTTTTGATGACAGTGTCTTTTGCTTTACAGGAGCTTTTCAGTTTCATGAGGTCCCATTTATTGATTGTTGCTCTTAGAGCCTGTGCTGTTGGTGTTCTGTTCAGGAAGTTGTCTCCTGTGCCAATGAGTTCTAGGCTGTTCCCCAATATTTTTTCCAACTGATTTAGAATATCTGGTTTTATGTTGAGGTCCTTGATACACTTCAACTTTAGTTTTGTGCAGGGTGATAAATATGGATCTATTTTCATTTTTCTGCATGTAGACACCCAGTTGGTCCAGCACCATTTGTTGATGATGCTGTCTTTTTTCCATTGAATGGTTTTGGCTTCTTTGTCAAATATTGATAATTCATAGGTGTGTGGGTTTATTTCTGGGTCTTCTATTTGGTTCCATTGATCCTCCTTTCTGTTTCTATGCCATCATGCACTTTTTATTACTGTTGCCCTGTAGTACAGCTTGAGATCGGGGATGGAAATACCTCCAGATGATCTGTTGTTGTACAGGATCATTTTGGAGATTCTGCATTTTTTGTTTCTCCCTATGAAGCTGAGAATCTTTTTTTCAAGGTCTGTAAAGAATTGAGTTGGTATTTTGATGGGAATTGCATTGAATCTGTAGATTGCTTTTGGCAGGATGGCCATTTTCACAATGTTAATCCTACCAATCCATGAGCATGGGAGATCTTTCCATCTTCTGAGATCTTCTTCGATTTTTTTCTTCAGAGACTTGAAGTTTTTCTCAAACAGGTCTTTCACTTGCTTGGTTAGAGTCACACCAAGGTACTTTATGTTATTAGTGGCTATTGTGAAGGGTGTTGTTTCCCTAATTTCTTTCTCAGCCTTTTTGTATTTGGTATACAGGAGGGCTTCTGATTTTTTTGAGTTGATTTTGTATCCTGCCACTTTGCTGAAGGTGTTTATCAGCTGAAGGAGTTCTCTGGTTGAATTTGTGGGGTCGCTCATGTATACTATCATATCATCTGCAAATAGTGACACTTTGACCTCTTCCTTTCCAATTTGTATCTCCTTGATCTCCTTTAGTTGTCTTATTGCTGGCTAGGACTTCAAGTACTATGTTGAAGAGATATGGAGACAATGGGCAGCCTTGTCTTGTCTCTGATTTCAGTGGGATTGATTTAAGTTTCTCTCCATTGAGTTTGATGTTGGCTATAGGCCTGCTGTATATTGCCTTTCCTATCTTTAGGTATGTGCCTTGTATCCCTGATCTCTCCAAGACTTTAAACATGAATCGGTGTTGGACTTTGTCAAATGCTTTTGCAGCATCTAAGGAGATGATCATGTGGTTTTTCTCCTTCAGTTTGTTTATGTGGTGGATTACATTGATGGATTTCCATATGTTGAACCACCCTTGCATGCCTGGGATGAAGCCTACTTGCTCATTGTGGATGGTATCTTTGATGTGTTCTTGGATTCGGTTTGCAAGTATTTTATTGAGTATTTTTGCATCAATGTTCATAAGAGAGATAGGTCTGAAGTTCTCTTTTTTTGTTGGATTTTTGTGTGGTTTAGGTATCAAGGTGACTGTGGTTTCATAGAATGAGTTTGGTAGTGTTCCTTCTGTTTCTATTTTGTGGAATAGTTTGAGGAGAATTGGTGTTAGCACTTCTTTGAAGGTCTTGTAGAATTCTGCGCTGAAGCCATCTGGCCCAGGGCTTTTTTTGGAGGGGAGACTTTTAATGACTGCTTCAATTTCCTTGGGATATATAGTGCTATTCAGTCTTTCTACCTGATCTTGACTTAATCTTGATAGATGGAATCTGTCAAGAAAATTATCCATTTCATTTAGAATTTCAACTTTTGTGGCATATAGGCTTTTGTAGTATGACCTAATAATTGTTTGGATTTCCTCAGTGTCTGTGGTTATGTCCCCATTTTCATTTCTGATTTTGCTGATTTGGAGTTTCTCTCTGCTTTTTAGTTGGTTTGGCTAAGGGTTTCTCTATCTTGTTGATTTTCTCAAAGAACCAGCTTTTTGTTTCATTGATTCTTTGAATAGTTTTATTTGTTTCTAATTGATTGATTTCAGCCCTGCGTTTGATTATTCCAGCCGTCTCCTCCTCTTGGGTGTATCTGCTTCTTTTTTTTCTAGGTTTTTCAGTTGGGCCATTAAGTTGTTTCTATGTGATGTTACGAATTTCTTCTTGCAGGCACTTAGTGCTATAAATTTTCCTCTGAGCACTGTTTTCAGTGTGTCCCATAAATTTGGGTATGTTGTGCCTTCATTTTCATTGAATTCTAGGAAGTCTTTAATTTCTTTCTTTATTTCTTCCTTAACCCAGCTGTCATTGAGTAGTAAGTTGTTCAGTTTCCATGTGCATGTCAGCTTTTTATTGTTTCTGTTGTTGTTGATGTCCAGCTTTAGTCCATGGTGGTCAGATAGTATACAAGGGATTATTTCAATCCTTTTGTATCTGTCGAGGCTTGCTTTGTGACCCACTTTATGGTGTACTTTGGAGAAGGTTCCATGCGGTGCTGAAAAGTAGGTGTACTCTTTTGAGTTTGGGTGAAAAGATCTGTAGACATCTATTAGGTCCATTTGATTTAGGGATTCTGTCAGGGCTTTTATTTCCCTATTTGGTGTCTGTCTAGTTGCTCTGTCTCTTGATGAGTGTGGGGTGTTGAAGTCTCCCACTATTAAGGTATTAGGATCAATGTATGGTTTAAGCTTTAATATTGTTTCATTTACGAATGTAGTTGCTCTTGTATTTGGGGCATAGATATTCAATATTGTGATGTCCTCCTGGTGGATTTTTCCTTTGATGAGAATATAGTGGTCCTCCTTATTTTTTTGATTTTCTTTGGATGAAAGTCTATTTTATTAGATATTAGGATGGCTACTCCAGCTTGTTTTCTGGAACCATTTGCTTAAAAAACATTTTTTCCAGCCCTTTACTCTGAGGTAGTGTTTATCTTTGTTGCAGAGGTGTGTTTCTTGGTTGCAATAGAATGTTGGATCCTGTTTCCACAACCATTCTGTTAGCCTGTGTCTTTTTATTGGTGAGTTGAGTCCATTTATATTGATAGATAATAGTGACCAATGCATGTTAGTTCCTTTTGTAATGGAGTCAGTGATCTTACACTCTTTCATTGCTTGTTTTCTTTCATTTTTGTTGGGATATTATCTGTTTTCTTTGGTGACGTTGTTTTTGTTGGATTGGAATTTTCCTTCTAGTATATTCTGTAGGGTTGGTTTGCTGTGTAGATATTGCGTAAATTTAGTTTTGTCATGGAATATTTTGTTTTCTTCATCTATGTTGATTGAAAGCTTTGCAGGGTATAGTAGTCTTGGTTGACATTTGTGATCTCTTAGAGTCTCCATGATACTTGCCCAGGCCCTTCTGGCTTTCATAGTTTCTGATGAGAAGTCCGGCGTGATTCTAATAGGTCTACCTTCACATGTTAGTTGGCCTTTTTCCCTTGCTGCTTTTAATATCTTTTCTTTGTTCTGTAGATTTAGTGTTTTGACTATGATGTGACAGGATGTGTTTCTTTTCTGGTTTAGTCTATTTGGTGTTCTGTAGGCCTCTTGTATATTTATGGACATCTCTTTCTTTAAGTTGGGAAAATTTTCTTCTATGATTTTCTTGAAAATATTTTCTTTACCTTGGAGCCAGGAGTCTTCTTTTTCATCAATTCCTATTATTCTTAGATTTTGTCTTTTCATAGCGTCCTTGATTTCTTGGATATTTTGTGATTGGAACTTTTCTGATTTTACGTTTTCTTTGAGAGAAGTATCAATTTCTGCAAGTGTGTCTTCAGCTCCAGAGATTCTCTATTCCATCTCTTGTATTCTGTTGGTGATGCTTACTTTTGTGGTTCCTGATCTTTTCTCCACGTTCTCCAGCTCAAGGGTTTTCTCAATTTGTGTTTTCTTTATTGATTCTAATTCTGTTTTCATGCCTTCCACCATTTCTTTCATCTGTTTGAATTTGGATTCCTGTCTCTCTACAATGGTCTCTATTTCTTTGTTCATTTCCTTTTTATATGCCACTAATTTTATCTTTACTTGTGCCTCTATTTGTTTGGCTATGTTTGCCTGTGTTTTGTTTTTGTTTGTTTGTTTTTTTTTTTTCTATTTCTTTTTTCTTTACCTACAATTGACTGGCCAACTCTTTGAAAGATTTGTTCATTTCCTCCTTATGAGCCTCAAATAATTGGGTAAGCATGGCTTTATAGTCATTTTCCCGTGCTTTGATGAATTGGAGTATCCATCAATTTTGGTGTTTGCTGGTGAAGTCATGATGTCCTCATTTATGTTGGAAGTGTTCTTTTGCCAACCCTGGCCATTGGCTTATCTGAAACCTTCCCTGTTTGTGTTTGGATTCTGCAGATCAGACTGGTACTGTCTCTCTCTGGTGTCTGGAGAGTTCTTCAGGAAGCTGAGAGAGGTCCCGTGTCCTCAGCGTGTGCTGAGGACTAGCTGTACCTGTCGGAGAAAAGTACGCAGGCACAAACAGGGCAAATGCAGGCATGCCACGCTTGAGCGTGCCTGTGTGTGTATAGGTTTGTGTTTGTGAAAGTGTGCGTGGACCTGTGTCTCAAGGGACAGAGTGAAGGATAATGTTGAACCCTTGAGTGTGTGGGAGGGGCTCTGAACTGTGTATGTTGCAGGCGCTAGTGATGATCACAGTGCAATTTCTGGCATTAACTGCCTTAACTCCTCAATTTTACCCACAGAGCAGGAACTTCAATGTCCCAAGTGCCCCTCTGTTTCCCAAAGTGGGTATATGGGTGGGAGGGGGTTCGATGCCTGACTTCTGTTTTAGAAGGACCCAGGATCTGGGAATCTGCAGATTCTCAAGGGATCACTCACTTACAGGCAGGTCACTTGGCAGAGATCGGGATATCCAGACTCTCTGCTCTCTGGTTTGGCCCTGTTTCTTTGATGTGCTCTGCCAACTTTGTGCTGCAGTCACTGCCAGGTTATGAGGTCCTGCTGCAGCGTCAGTGAACTCGATCCTGCGGAGCTAGTATGGCCTCTAGCAGACTCGGGCCCTGGGAGGATGGTGCAGTCCCCACGCGAATCTGGGACTCCGAAACAAGTACTGCTGGCGTTTGCTGCTAAAGGGCTTGGGGCTCTGCTTCAGCGGCTACAGACCCCAGGCAGTTAGGTCTGCCCTTAGAAAGATGAGTCTGCTGTGCAGCTGTGCTGAGGAGGAGGGAGGTCTGGGGGAGGGGAGTCCCGGGAGATCAAAGGATTATTTCTCACTTCCCCATACAAGTCCCTGGGTGACCCAAGACCAAAGTTTTCACTTCCTGTGATGTTCCCTGTTGTTTAGAAAGCCTCACCATTGTTTTCCTGGGTTAGAGGTCCTTCCACTCAGCAACTCAGACGTTTAGCTCTTCCACAGCTCAGAAACTGTGTGTGCTAGTCGCCATCTTGGCTCTGCCCCCCCATCCTCCAGTATCAGGTTTTAAGATGTCTAAAACACTGGGAAAAACTTGTCTCATCCCTAAGCTAAATATTTCAAACCTTCATATGAACACCATAACTAGGTAACATGTTTTCTCTCATAATTAAAGTTAAGAGTTGCAACATATATGTATAAGTTATGAAATAAGAAGGAGTATTTCTCATAAGAAGGGTCTTGAAGACAAGGGAAGGGGAAATCGAGGATAATAGAACAGATAAGACATGAAGGCAGAAGAAGGGATAATTAGGGAGAAGAAAGAGAAGCATCAAAAATTGTCTAGAATAGTTGAGGAGAATAATAATGGAAAAAATGTATTGCCATGTATATTAAATATTATGATGAATTTAATTATTTCATAGGCAAACAAAATAATCATTGAGCATGCATGGGATGAGTTGAAAGAATGAATTGGGATAGAGAAAATATATAATTATTCTTTAACTGAAATCAAAATCTCTTTAGTGAATGCCACTGGGTATGTACACACACGGTCAGAACACTTCAACTCTTCTGTCTCTATCAACAACACATTGACGCAAGAATTGTATAGAATTTTTCCTGAGAATTGCTTTAGATTTATGACCTTTGGTATCCCATCAGGCTGCATATAAGGCCAATTCGGAGTTATCATGGACCTGTGTACTTGTACTTTTGGGGTGACTCTACCCCTATTATAGTTCAGTAAATATTCTTGTATGCATTCAAATGTTTGAGGGCACCCCAGCTCTGACAGGTATAGGATATGGCTTTAGGATTTTGGTTTTTACAATCTGATCCCAGATCAATAATCTATTAGCTGACGTCTTCTATCCTATCAATCTCTCATATCAAATCTCAGCAACAATCCATTTGCCTCCTGCCTGTTTTCCCAAAGACTTGGTCACAGTCTGCTTACTTGTCTTGCCCCATGCAGCACTGTGAGACTATTCATTCTTTATGCCTCTCTAAAGACTTGCTTAGAACTCATTATGTTTATCACAGTGACCCTCAGTTTAGAGAATATTTTCAGCCTCAGCCTCCAAGTACTGTAGATATAGGTCTGAACAGCCACACTTGCCTCTAACTACCACATGTCAATTCTCCATGAAATTCTTTTACTCATTTCCTGATGAATTCTGTATTTATACGTGGCCTATAAAACATTCAAGGAGAGATAAGTTTTATGGTGTTCTAATAAATAATCACCTTATTCTATCTGGATTATCCCTCCCCCATTACCCACAACTTTGATTAACAAACATTCAATTAACAAACAATTAAAACAATAACATACTCTGTGTATATCTTCAAATCTCTAGAGATCCCCAATTCTAGCTAAGGCTTTTATGTACAGTAATTACATCTTCTATCTAAGTTCCTTTCCTTTGTTCTTTTTTTTCTAAATGCCCACTTCTTATAATTCTTTCCACAAGGCTAAAATGTTCCACAATGCCCTATACTATTTGTATATAGTCAATGATATATAGCCCTCTGTACTTTGTGTATTTCACAAAAAAAAAAAAACATACGTCAATTGTGGATTAATGAAGTCATTTTGATGAGTTTGGAACTTAAAAAACAAATAAGAAAATCATCTAATGTGAGCTAAAAAAATAATGAACAGAGACAGTCCCTGTTCATATTACTAGAAAACCCACTTGGAGTTGCCATGGTTACATCTGTGCAGGGGTTCTAGGTTATCTCCATGAATGGTCCATGATTGGAGTATCAGTCTCAGAAAACACACCTGTATCCAGATTTTTGGTTCTGCTGCTCTCCTTGTGGATCTCCTGTCCCCTCCAGGGTTTCTATCTCCCCATTCTTTCATAAAATTCCCTGCACTCTGCACAGTTTAGCTATGAGTCTCAGCATCTGCTTTGATACATGGCAGGGTAGAGTCTCTTTGATCACCTCCCCCTTGAGGGGTACAGCCTTACAAGGCCACAGAGGAAGACAACGCAGCCACTCCTGATGAGACCTGATAGACTATAATCAGATGGAAAGGGAGGAGGACCTCCCCTATCAGTGGACTGGGGGAGGGGCATGGGTGGGGAAGAGGGAGGGAAGGTGGGATTGGGAGGGCATGAGGAATGAGGCTACAGCTGGGATACAAAGTGAATAAACTGTAATTAATATTAACAAATAAAATAAATAAATAAATATTTAAAAAATCTGTATAAATGAATCTATTTTTCTAGTACTCACAACAGACAAATGAAATAATGTCTACAAGAATGTAAACCTTTGGAAAACAATCTTGGGCTTTCTCAATTACGAATAGTGCTACCTCAAGATAAAGCTATACCACTCCTAGGCATATATCCAAAAGATGCTCAAGTACACAAGGACATTTGCTCAACCACATTCATAGAAGCTTTATTCATAATAGACAGAACCTGGAAACAACCTAGATGTCCCTCAATAGAGGAATGAATACAGAAATTGTGGTACATTTACGCAATGGAATACTACTCAGAAATTAAAAACAAGAAAATCATGAAATTTTCAGGCAAATGGTGGGATCTAGAAAAGATCATCCTCAGTGAGGTATCCCAGAAGCAGAAAGACATACATGGTACATACTCACTTACAAGTGGATATTAGACATACAATATAGGATAATCATACTAAAATCTGTACACCTAAAGAAGCTAGGCAAAGAAGACCCTGGGTAAGATGCTCAATCCTCATTCAGAAAGGCAAATGGATTGGGCATGATTAGATGGCACAAACAAGAAACAAGACAGGAGCCTACCACAGAGGGCCTGTGAAAAACTCTACCCAGCAGGGTATTAAGGCAGATGCTAAGATTCATAGCCAATCTTTGGGCAGAGTACAGGGAATCTTGTGAAAGAATGGGGAGAAAGAAAGACCTGGAGGGGACTGGAGCTCCATAAGGAGAGCAACACTACCAAATATCTGGGCACAGGAGTCTTTTCTGAGACTGATACTCCAACCAAAGACCATTCGTGGAGATAACCTACAACTTCTGCACAGATGTAGCCCATGACAGCTCAGTCTCCAAATGGGTACCCTCCTAAAAGGATCATGGGCTGTGTCTCACATGAACTCAGTGGCTGGCTCTTTGATCACCTCCTCCTGAGTGGAGGGCAGCCTTGCCAGGCCACAGAAGAAGGCCATACCGAGAGTCCTGATGAGACCTGATAGGCTAGGGTCATACTTAAAGTTCTACATTCCATGTAGCTTAATAGAAGCTTCACAAAATGAAACATTTGCAAATGTATTTGGTACTAAATGAGGGAAAAACCCTCCTCTACTCTAGAATATTTTCCTATAAAACTATTTCCTCCCTCTTCTGTGAGAGGCTTAACAATAGTTCTGCATTGTATTCTTTTCATTTTATATATACTAAAGTATATATGTATATGAAAACATTGTTTCAAAAATTTATTAGCTTTGAAAATTAACTGCACTGTTATTTTGATATTAGAACACAGGTTTAACTACATTTCAATTGCTCATGAATTGTTTCAAAGAACATAAATTTTAAATATTAAACAATTTCCAAAAATGGCTTAGAGTTTAAGCAGCTGTTGAATGCAGCAATTAAAATGTAGATAAAGCATGTGACTTGTTTAAAAGAAAAACTTTGGAAACTTGCAATACACAGTGACCTAGTAACTGAGATATTTATATTTAATTTTTCTTTTCATAATTACTATGAGTTTTAGATACAATGTAATCTTTGCAAGATGATGTTTGTGGTGCAAAAATAGTTTATCTTAACATACAAATGAAATCTTACTTAAGTAATAAAAGAGAAAAGTTATTCTAATGTAATCTCTATGAATCTTAGCAAAGAATTGTCTGATTTTTTAAATTTAATTTTATTTATTACAACTTATTCACTTTGATTCCTCTCTATAACCCCCTCCCTTGTCTCCTCCCAGCCCCACCTTCTCCCCAACTATGCCCTTCCCCTAGTCCACTGATAGGGGAGGTCCTCCTTCCCTTCTTTCTGACCCTAGTGTATCAGGTCTTATCAGGACTGGTGATTGCCTTCCTCTCTGGCCTGGCAAGGTTGCTTTCCACAGGGGGAGGTGATCAGAGAGCCACCCACTGAGTTATGTCAGAGACAGCCCTTGTTCCCCTTACTAGGGAACCACTTGAAAACTGAGTCTATGCACTATATCTGAGCATGTGTTTTAGGTCCTCTTGCTGCATGGTCCTTGTTTGATTTTTTTTTTAAAGACACTGCCATTTGATATCCCTCTATTGAGAATTCTCTGTATAGCTCTCTACCCTATTTTAAACAATGGATTATTTTTGTTGTTGTTGTTTTGTTTTGCTTTGTTTTGTTTTTTGGTGTTTAACTTCTTGATTTCTTTATATATTCTGGATATTAGCCCTGTATCAGATATAGGGTAGGTGAAAAGCCTTTCCCAGTTTGTAGGTGGTTGTTTTGTTCTGAAGACAGTGTCTTTTGCTTTATAGAAGCTTTTTAGTTTCATGATGTTCAATTTATTAATTGTCGATCATAGAGCCTGAGCTGTTGTTGTTCTGTTCAGGAAGTTGTCTCTTGTTCCAATGAGTTTGAGGCTCTTTTCCCCCTTTTCTTCCAACAGATTGGGTGTGTCTGCTTTTATGTTGAGTTCTTTGATCCACTTGGACTTTAATTTTTTGCAGGGTGATAGATATGGATCTATTTGCATTTTTCTACACGTAGCTATCCAATTAGACCAGCACCATTTGTTGAAGATGCTATATTTTTTACCATTGTATGGTTTTGGCATCTTTGTCAAAAATAGGGTGACTGTAGGTGTGTGTGTTTATTTCTGGGTCTTCTATCCAATTCCATTGATCGGCCAGTCAATGTTTTTTTTGCCAGTGCCATGCAGTTGTATGTTTGAAAATAAATTATTTTTACACTACAAACATCATCCTGTAAAGCACATTGTGTATAAAATGCATAATTATTATGAAAAGCATAATTAAGTATTAAATATCTCAGCCAATAGGTCACTGTGCATGGCTAGCTTCTCTAGTTTTATTTTTAAACAACTGATGTGTGGAAATACATACACATGCTTTATATACCTTTTAATTACTGAAGTCAACAGATAATTAAAATCTAAACCATTTTTAGAATTTGCTTAATTTTTAAATTTATGATTTTCAAAATAATTCATGAGCAGTTGAAATGCAATTAAAACTGTGTTCTAATATTAAAATAATAGTGCAGCTAATTTTCAAACCTAATACAATTATAAAAAAAACTATGTTTTTGTATCCATATATACTTTAGGATATATAAAATGAAAAGAATACAGTGTAGAACTACTGTAAGGCTCTCACCGAAGAGGGAGTGAGATAATTTTATAGGAAAATTTTCCATAGTAGAGGAGGGTTTTCCCTCATTCAGTATGAGCAACATTGGCAACAATGTTTGAAAATTTACTCTTTAAGGCAGACAGGAACAAATCAATGTTATAACGAGTAAGGAAAATTGTAATGAAATCTATTTGATGATAGTTTAAAAGTACAGTCTATTCCTAACCGCATTGGAAAAGAGAATAAAAGAATGTAAAACCCACCTTGTATTGAATGGATTGCAAGGAAGGCTTCTTTTCATACTGCCACTCTTAAGATGATCCAATATTGTAAACCACCTTACCAAAATATATTATTTTATAAATTGTAGATACATAAATGCAGTATGTCCAGTAACTGAAATTAGACGCACTTTCAGTAACTATGTGCACAAATTACAATACACTGTATATAAGGTGGATCTCTAAAGCAAATTTAAGCAATTTTGGAATTTAGAACTGCATCTGTTCTAAGTGTTGACTCTCAGATAATAAAGTCAGTTTCTTGAACACATGTGTATGTATACATACCCATGCATAATATACTTATGTGTATGCAGTTATTCCATAGAGAATTAAAAATTTTAATATAAACTTAACTAAAATATTTCTTAGAAGGCAGCATCACATAACCTAGAACCCTGACAATGCAGCCACTTCTGATGAGAACTGATAGACTAAGATCAGAAAGAAGGAGAGGCAGACCTCCCCTATCAGTGGACTTGGGGAGGGGCATGCATGCAGAAAGGGGGGGAGGATGGGACCGGTAGGGGAGGAAGGAGGGGTTTATGGGGGGATACAAAATGAATAAAGTGTAATTAATAGAAGTTAAATAAAAAATTAAAAAAAAAAGAAATAGCCACACAATTGGACCTAATAGATGTCTACAAAACTTTTCACCCAAACTCAAAGTAGTATACCTTGTTTTCAGGACCTCATGGAACTTTTTTTTTTTTAAATGGATCATATAGCTGGTCATAAAGAAAGCCTCAACAGATACAAGAAGATGGAAATAATCCCTTGTATCCTATCTGACCACCATGGACTGAAGCTGGACCTCAACAACAACAGAAATGGCAAAAAGCTTACACACACATGGAAACTGAACAACTCGATACTCAATGACAGTGGGAGTGGGGTTATGGAAGAAATAAAAAAAGACATTAAGAGCCTCCAAGAATTCAGTAAAAATGAAGGAACAACATACCCAAACTTAAGGAACACAATGAAAGCAGTGCTAAGAGCATTAAGTGCCTTCAAGAAGAAATTTGAAACATCTCACACAAGCAAATTAAAGGCTCAACTGAAAGCCATAGACAAAAAAGAAGCACATACAGCCAAGAAGAGTAGACAGCTAGAAATCATCAAACTCAGGGCTGAAATCAATAAATTAGAAACAAATAAAACAACTTAAAGAATCAATGAACAGGAATATAAAATGGCAGAGAAACACTTCAAAAAAATGCCCAAAGTCCTTAGTCATTAGGGAAATACTAATCAAAACGACCCTGATATTTCACCTTACACCCATCAGAATGACTAAGATAAAAAAAAAAAAAAACTCAAATTACAAAATATGCTGAAGAGGATGTGGAGAAAGGGGAACCCTTCTCCATTGCTGGTGGGAATGTAAACTTGTACAACTGCTTTGGAAATCAATCTGACAATTTCTCAGACAATTAGGAATAGTGCTTCCTCAAGATCCAGCTATATCTCTCCTAGGCATATATCAAAAATATGTTCAAGTACACAACAAGGAGATTTGCTCAACCGTGTTTGTAGCAGCTTTATTCATAATAGTCAGAACCTGGAAACAACACAGATGTCCCTCAACAGAGGAATGGATACAGAAATTTTGGCACAATTACATAATGGGATATTATTCAGCAATTAAAAACAAGTAAATCATGAAATTTGCACACAAAGGGAGGGATCTAGAAAAGATCATCTTGAGTGAGGTATCTTAGAAGCAGAAAGAAACACATGGTATATACTCATTTATAAGTGGATAGTAGACATAAGATAAACATAATAAAATCTGTACATCTAAAGAAGCTAAGGAAGAAAGAGGATCCTGGGTAAGATGATTAATTCTCACTCAGAAAGACAAATGTGGATATTGGAAGAAAGAAAAACAAGGAAAAAAGACAGGAGCCTAGTACAGAGGGCCTCAGAACTACTCTACCCAATAGTATATCAAAGCAGATGCTGAGACTCATAACCAATCTTTGTTTAGATTGCAGGGAATCCTATAAAAGAAGGGGGAGATAGTAAGGCCTGGAGAGAACAGAACCAAAATATCTGGGCCCAGGGGTCTTTTCTGAGACTGATATTCCAACCAAGGACCATTCAAGGCTATAACCTAGATAACGTAGAACCCCTGCACAGATGTAGCCCATGGCAGCTCAGTATCCAAGTGGGTTCCCTAGTAAAGGGAACAAGGACTGTCTCTGACATGAACTCAGTGGCTGGCTCTTTGGTCATCTTCCCGAGGGGGGTGGAGCAGCCTCACCAGACCACAGAGGAAGACAATGCAGCCAGTCCTCATGAGACATGATAAGCTAGGATCAGTAGAAGTGGAGGAGGACCTCCCCTATCAGTGGACTTGGAGAGGGGCATGGGAGGAGATAATGGAGGAGGGGTGTGATTGGGAGGGAATGATGGAGGGGGTTACAGCTGGGATGCAAAATGAATAAACTGAAATTAATATAAAAAATAAAAAATTAACAATAAATAAATAAAAGGAGATGGAACAGGACAGGAGCCTATCATAGATGTCCTCTGAATGACTCTACGCAGCAGTGGATCGAAGTAGTTGGTAAGACTCACAGTCAAACTTTGTTCAGAGCACAGGGAGTTATTGGAAAGAGGAGGACATAGAAAGACCTGAAGGGGACAGGAGCACTGTAAAAGACCAACATAACCAACAAATCCGTGCCCAGGGAGACCTGCAGAGACTAATGTACCTACCAAGGAACATGCATGAAGAGGATCTCGACCCCCTGCTTAGATATGGTCTCCATGGAGGTACCTTGGTAAGAGGAGTTAGGAACTGGGGATGTCTCTGACATGGACTCTGTTGCCAGTTCTTTGATCACTTCTCCCTAGTCAGGGGGTCCTTGCCATGTCCCTGAGGAGAAGGGTGTAGGCTCCCTTAATGACACTTGATAGGCTGGAGTAATATGGTAGAGGAGGAGGGCTCCTCCTTCCTGATTACTAGGGGAAGTTAATAAGGTGAAGAGTAAGGGAGGGTGGGACCAGGAGAAAATGAGGAAGGGGGTCAGGATATAAAGTAAAAAATTATAAAAAATAAATTTAAATACTATGTGTGTCTGTATATATATATATATATATATATATATACACACACACATATATATATACATATGTATTTTGCTTTATATATCTCAGAGGTAAAAAATATTATGTCACAAGGACAGAATTTTCTCAGTTTGGTGTATCTACTAACTGGAGACATCTAGTCTGAATGAAAACATATTTTCATTTTAACTTCCCTACAGGACATTCAAAGATAGCATTTCTAGAACAGTACCAGTTTTAAAAACCACAATCTTTTAAAATGTTGTAAAATACACAAAAATGAGATAGGCATGACAATGTATATGTTCAATACCAGAGAAGTTTAAGGCCATGGATTGTGAATTTGAGGCCATTTTTGGGCTTCATAAAGTAAGAACGTGTTATGCAAAATATATTTGATGACTTTGATGTTACTCTAAATTATCTTGGCTTCCCATCTTTCTTAATTCCGCATGTGTCAGTCAATGTTTTAATAATAAGCACCCTGGTATTGAACATGGATGGAATTCATATGCTTACATCTCAGAATGGAAGAAACCATTTCTTAGTGGGCTTCGCTTCAGTAATGTAATACTGAACCAAATAATGCCATTTTCTTTCAGCTCCTGGAAGAACAGCTGTGATCCATACTGTTAGGCATCTACCAGGGTAGAGCACTAGTCATCTGTAGCAGCAATCAGTATGATAGCAATATTTTCTGAGAATTTTCATCTCCTTTGTTGACGTCCTCTGATCTGGAGTAGTTTCTCAGCTCACCTCTGCCTTAGAAGCTCTTGTCTTGACCTCTGCTTTTATAGGGATCCATAAAGACTTATTTGAACTGTCAGCCTGTTTCTGTACTAAAACAAAGGGGTCTTTTTTGAGGGGGGGGGACAAGGGTGGCTTTACTGACAGAGAACTCTGAAGATAAATTTAAAATCTGATACTGTGCTTGCAACAACAAGGAAAGGAGGAAGTTATTAAAACTACAAACATGGAAGTGATTGACACTTTTTTTTTTTTTGGAAAGGTCCTACATTTTTTTTCACTTTTTTTTAAATTTTATTTTTTTTATTAGTTACATTTTGTTAATTCTGTATCCCAGCTGTATCCCTCATTCTCTCCCCAATCCCACTCTCTCTCCCTTATCTCCTCCCTGCCCCTTTCCAAGCCCACTGATAGGGGAGGACCTCCTCCCCTTTCATATGACTCTGTTTTGTCGTTTTGTCAGGTATTTTCAGGACTGGCTGCAAAATCCTCCTCTGTGCCCTAACAGTACTGATCCTCCCTTGGGTTGTGGGGAGGTCAAAGAGCCAGTCATTGAGTTCCTGTTAGAAATAGTCCTTGTTCCCCTTACTATGGGAAACCAATTGATTACTGAGCTATCACTGGTCACATCCGAGCAGGGGTTCTAGGTTTTATCCTCTCATGGTCTTTGGTTGAGTGTCCATCTCAGAAAAGACCCTGTGCCCAGATATGTTTGGTCCTTGTGGAGCTCCTATCCTTTCCACATCAAACTCCCCTTCTTTCATATGATTCCCTGCACTCTGCCAAAGGTTGGTTATGAGTCTTAGTATCTACTTTGGAACACTGCTAGGTAGAGTCTTTCAGATGCTTTCTGCAGTAGACTCCTGTCATACGTTCAATGCATATCCCATTTGTCTTTCTAAATAAGGATTGATGATCATACCCCGTGTCAGCTTTCTTGATTATCTTCTTTAGGTATATAGATTTCATTATGTTTATCATATCTTTTAGGTTTATATAAGTGAGTATATTCCATGTTTGTCTTTCTCTTTCTGGGATACTTCACTCAGACACCCATCAGAATGGCCAAGATGAAAAACTCAAGTGACAACACATGCTGGAGAGGTTGTGGAGAAAAGGGAACCCTCCTCCATTGCTGGTGGGAATGTAAACTGGTACAACCACTTTGGAAGTCAATCTGGCCCTTTCTCAGACAACTAGGAATAGTGCTTCCTCAAGACCCAGCTATACCACTGCTAGGCATATACCCAAAATTTGCTCAATTACACAATAAGGACATTTGCTCAACCATGATTGTAGTAGCTTTATTTGTAATAGCCAGAACCTGGAAACAACCCAGATGTCCATCAATGGAGGAATGGGTACAGAAATTGTGGTATTTTTACACAATGGAATACTACTCAGCAATCAAAAAAGAGGAAATCATGAAATTTGCAGGCAAATGGTGGGATCTAGAAAAGATCATTCTGAGTATCCCTACATTTTTTTATTGGACAAATCATATCCCCAATTTAAACAAAACCAAGTCTCGAGGTTAAAAATGTAAAACTCTATCTGGTAGGATTGATTGATGACCATGATTCAGTATAAACATTTAGTTTTTCTATTGTGTGAATCCTCATTGACCTAGTTTTGTTCTCCTCCAATGTCTTCTATTGGAGTTGCACCTGATTTTGTTACCAGTTTTCATCCAAATTCATTGAGGAATAGGATGGTTTTACCTTTGTTTCTTGGCCAGGAATCACTGGATCCAGAATCTTGTGAGAAGACATAGAGCGAAAAGTTAGATGTATGACTCACAAAGGTGGAGGAAAGGAGAAGAGGAGGCTGAATGATGCTCTAGTCTGCAAAGGGCAGCTTTCTTCTGGCATTCTAAGGTCACCCATGATATCTCTACTGCAGTGCATTGCTCCTTCCATCCTGAGTTTAGAGAGCGGTTTTTTCCTTCACATCAGACTTTAATATCAGATTCTCTCAAGCTGTTTTTCCAAAGGACAAGTGATTGGATAGACACATATTGCCTTGTGTCTATACAGTTAGAATCTAGGCATAGGGTGTCCTAGTTTTATTTTTAAAGCAGCTTGTGGGAAGAATCTGTTTATCTGGTTTAGAAATCCTGTTCAGAACTTCTCATCAAGGGAAATTATGGCAAGAACTCAAGCAGGAGCAGAGTCAGCTGATATAAATTTCTCCTGTTAATTCTGGAGAAAGCTGCAAAGGACAAAAGTGTTGTTATTCTTCACACCCTTATGGAGAAAGCTCACTGTTCAGATGAGAGACATGTTGGCATACAAGAAGTCTTATCGATATTACTTCAAGACCTTATGTCAAAATTTGCAGTAGCACTCTCTCTATGTTAATTTAAGTTTCATATTATTCTAAGTTTGTTTTATCAAATAAATTGATACTTCTTCAAATATACTGAAGACTGCTTGGAATAGCAAAATTTAATTTAGATGTAGGGAGACATCAGTTTAACTGGAATGTATCATATTAAAATATAGAATCAAGAAAGTGACTGAGGGGAGATTAAAAAAATAGAGAAGGAACTGAGGATAAGCCTCCTGCTCCTACCTCTGGTTACTAGATATTAGTTAGTATTTTTAGGAGTTCGATAATATTTGATTCTACGTGAGTAAGACCATGAAGTATTTTGTCTGTCTGCATTGAGTTAATTTCATTTGACATCCCTGGTGCATCCCTGACTTCACAAATAACGGAATCTTAAGCCTAAACAATATCCTATCATGCCTATACTCTTTGTTTATTTTATTTACTCATGCTTTCATGGACATTTCAATTAATTCCATGTTTCATTATTTTCAAATCCCTAAGTGCTAAGAAATCAACATAAAGTATCATGAAAACAATGAATAAATTGAGTTAATGCAAAGCTTCTTATTATGTGGTATGTTTTATTTTTTAATTAAAAATGGCTTCTGAGTTCTTTTCATACAATGATTGACATTTTCCTGAATATTAAAACAGGAAGATAGGGCCACCTGCACAGCCATTTGTGAGCAGGATGAAATCTCTCTTAAAGCAGAAAAATGAGTTATGATATGGATTAGCAAACAACAGAAATTTTATTTGCTATATTCTAATAGAAACATTTACATTGGATACATTCTTCTTAAAAAGAAATAAAAGAATACATTTATTATACCATATCATTTTAATTTTCTCCTAAGACCATAAAGAGATGTTCTTTTTGACGTTATAATCTAATTACTATATATACATATTTGCTATTAAATACACAAACAGCATATTCACAGACTGTACAATGTTGCTTGTGGGTATGTTCTCAGGGCTGAAATATTTAAAGATTGATAGACTTGTTCAGTGAAATCATTTCAAACTATTAACTTCTCTGTCACTAATGGGTTTTTTCTTTAAATGTGTGGATTACATTTTTTTTACTCTTATAGGATAACTAAAATTACCTTTCTGCTTCATAATTTCCCTTAACATGTCAAATTTATGTGTGTTAGGGTTTTCATATGTTTCTTCTGACCTAGTTAGAATTTGTTGCACTAAACTTGGTGATGAGAAAAATAAGTAATTTATCTATTATCTTTGACCTGTACTTTTATTCTTGTTAGTAGCCAATTACATTTATTTTTTATAAAGAATAAGCATTTTCTTTAACTTCCACATATTGCCTTTCTGTTTTCAATTGGCTCCTAATAAAACCACCTCCACAACCACCCTGCCTTGTTTACTTTAATCCTGTTGCTCACTTCTTCTAAATTGTTGTGTTAGGGTCTAATCTCAATAAACTATGTATTTAGTGTTATAAATACCCGTCCCTTACTGCTGTAGCTGTGCCTTATAGATTTTAGTTCTTACATTGCCATTCTGATTCAGTTCAGTGTACACTTTAACTTCTTTAGTATCTGTCCTTTGGACCCCAAAATATCAGGAGTGTGTTGTTTTGTAGCTATGTGTCTGGGAAAGTTCCTGCTATTTGATTTATTTATTCCTAAATCAATTTCAGGGAACTCCACAAGGAGAGCAACAGAACAAGATAATTTGAACACAGGGAACTTCCCAGAAAATCATACTCCAACCAAGGACTATTCGTGGAGATGACCTGGAACCCCTGCACAGATGTAGCCCATGGCAGTTCAGTGTCCAAGTGGGTTACATAGTAATGGGAAGAGGGACTGCCTCTGACATAATCTGATTGGCCTGCTTGTTGATCACTTCCCCCTGAGGGGGGAGCAGCCTTACCAGGCCACAGTAGAGGACAATGCAGCCACTTTTGATGAGAACTGATAGACTAAGATCAGAAAGAAGAGGAGAACCTCCCCTATCAGTGGACTTGGGGAGTGGCATGCATGCAGAAAGGGGAGGGAGGGTGGGATCGGGAGGGGAGGAGGGAGTGGCTTATGGGGGGATACAAAATGCATAGAGTGTAATCAATAAAAAATTTAAAAAAATACAAAAATATGTTCTAAAATTATTTCAAAGCTTTTATTTATTTACAAATGATTATGGTATATATTAATACCTCATCAAAGTTTCATAATTTTTTTCTCTATGATGATAGATAAGTGCTCAATAACTGGATTTGAGATTGCCAGTTGGTGTTGTTGAGGTCTATATTATACTATGTATATTATTTTGCACATGTTATCAGCTTTTAATGTGGAAGCATGGAGGGCTCTGACAGTATTTGTGGATTTGTCTCTCTCTCTTGGATTCTATCAGTTCTTGTCTCACTTGTTATCAGGTCTGTGGATTTAGGGTTGATAAGAATCTATGGAGGATCAACATTGCAGTCATCATGACATGCTCTTCCACATCTCTTTCCTTTGATTTCTTCTTTTGGCACTGGCACAGCGCTTCAAGGAAATGTGATAACTTTGTCTAGGAATTTTATTTTCTTCAACTGGTTTCCACTGACATGGTGGGTCTCGTAATTTAGTAAAATTAAAGACCTCAATCCCTAATTTACTTCAAGCTGATAAATATTTATGTACGTAAGGATATATGCTTATATTTTGCTTTTAGTTATTACTAATAGTTATTCATTACAAATTTGTAGCATGCAATGGGTTATCTGGAGATGTTTAGTTGTGAAATGGTTTAAATCAAACTAATTAACAAACCCATCATATAAAGATAATATTAACCCATAATATAAACGCATAATATAAATATTCTTGTAGTGAAAAGATTTTTTTTATCTATAAATGTATTGAATTTGAAGTGTAGTGTTCTAGTATTCTGTGTAGCAGACATTAGACACATTCCTGCTGCACAGTTGAGATGTTACATCCTCTGATCAATATTGCACATTTTTAATATACTTCTCTCCAGTTTCTGGTAGTCATCGCCTTAAGATCTTATCCCATTACATGAACTGTTTCACATTCTACATGTGTCTGACACCATAAAGGAAGATTTCGACTTTCTGTTTTTGGCTGATTTAATTTACCACAGAGATCATCTAAATCACCATGCATTGCAATAAGGAAATTTCCTTATATTTAAGCAGAATAGCATCCTAAGAATATATATATATATATATATATATATATATATATATATATATATATATATATATATATATATATATATATATATATATATCCCACTTTCTTTATTATCAGTGTGGCCATAAATTTTTCATGAGTTGTTGTTGCTTCCATTCCTTGGCTATTGAGAAGAATCAGGGATAAAATACATTAAACTAAACATTTCTTTACCAGACTTTAGGCAATTTATAGATATATATATAGAGAGAAGTAGTATTACTGAATTTTATAGCTATTTGGTTTTATGCTTTCTTGGAAATTCCCATACTATATATGCAATGTTAATATTCTTTTGCAGTCTCTTGAGCTAACTTTTCTTCACATCACTGACCATACCCTTATCCACTTTCTTCATGTTAGTATTCACAGCTAATAATCTGGCCAGTCTAGACCCAACTCAAACCTGGTAAGGAGAGAAAATTTTGTTTCCATTTAGACTATTCTGGCGAAAAAGAGGGGTCGATGTTTCTTTTCTTCTGTGACACTTGGTTGAAGTAGCAATTATTGCCTAAAGGTTTTCTGCTGATTTCTCTTACTTTTACCTCTACCCGGAGGGAGCAGCTATACCTTCATGTCCACAAACAACCACTGATGACTCTGATCTTTTAGCTTTTCCCAGATGAATTTAGCATCCAGAAGATAGAGGGTGGGATGGACAGGAAAAGTGAACAACAGAAAAACAAAAACAAAACGCCTATTGTGATCTTTGGACTGTGAAGTTTCCAACACGTCTAATTTAACGTTTTAAATACCTGAATCTAGTGACAAACCTTTTATATGACAGTTTTATGGTTTTAAAGTTTAATGAGCAGGAGAACTAAGGAAAAATTATTTCATATTTTTGGAAGTGTAAGACTTGAATATTATATGCATTTTTATATCTGAGGAGTATCCCTGTAATTTACTGTGTAATTTGGCACGCTGCACAATTAAAACAACAAAAAACAAAAATAACAACGAAAAACTCATGGTCAGTTAACTGAGGAGTTTTTCTCAGTTCTCATTACTTCCGACTTGAGGGCTGAGTGCTTCCAGGGAAGTCCTGATTTAGGCTTTGGAAGACTCAGAACGAGGCCGTAACCCCTGGGCGACGCTGGGTATGGATACCTACACAGTAACACGCCTTTCTATTCGCCCATCTTCAGAATTAGCTCTCCGTGTCATATTTAGTCTATGATTTTTCTAAATTTTGACTTTTTATTTCAGAACAATCTATTTTCATCCTTCCTCTTCTCCCTTTGTAAACTCAACTCAGCTCTGTAATTTAGGTTCTTGAGAATTGTTCATAAATGTCTCTTGGTCTGTCTGTCTGTTGTCTCTCTCTATCTCTCTCCGTGTGTGTGTGTGTGTGTGTGTGTGTGTGTGTGTGTGTGTGTGTGTG
>NW_026589732.1:6737754-6740383 GCF_907164565.1 Psammomys obesus | reverse complement strand
TGTGTGTGTGTGTGTGTGTGTGTGTGTGTGTGTGTGTGTGTGTGTGTTGGAAATTAAGACGGGAGATAAAACAAACAGATAAATATTTAACTGTGTATAGTATAAGAGAAAACAAACACGTGCAGACTGGTTTATATGCATAAAATCACATACATATAGCAGAGAAAACTGACCCAACCACATAAAAGAAATACAATTACAGATTTTATGGGATTCATCTTCCATTTTTAAGATATTACTATATGCACATGCTATTATCTGCATCATTAATGTACGGCAGATTAATTTTTCTGAAACACTATTTAATTGCAACACTAAATTTCATTTATATATTCTCTGTTACAAATGGTAATCTGCTTTCAGTTTTGAAAGGAATCCGTATTGCCAAGCAGTTTTGCGTGCTTGCGTATGTACAAAATTATGATACACTGTCGTTATTTTAAAATATTTAAGATGAAAGGCATCCCTTAAATTAATTTAAACTTTAAAGTTATTTGCAAAATAAAATGTGCTATAATTTAAAGATAATAAAATTCAATTTTTTTTCCACAGAATGTTTTTTTTTCTCATATTTTTCCTAGTCTGGAAAATAAAAATGGAGATGTACTCACATCATAGTTAGGTTAAAGAAGTTTAGCATCTTTGCAAACATCCATTTCACGATGTTTCTATAGCAAATCATTCTCCACACAACCCAGCATGACTCTCTGTCTGAGTTGGAAACATCCTTCCCATAAATCAAACTGCCCAAATTCAAACTGCCACAGAAACCAAGGAGTTCACTGGTTTCTTTTTCCCTAACCTTAGTCTTTTCTGTGGTTGGGGATATTAGCTTTCTGTTGTTCCTTGCTGGCTTATGGCATTGCTTCTATAAGAAAGAATTGTTTTTGGCAGCTAAATTCTGCCTTGTATGCCGCTTGCTATCTTATCCAGGTCTGCTCACAAACTAGCTTCTCTCTCTCTTTCCCTTTTCCAGCTCTGATTGTGTGTTTCTTCTGAGTCTGAGCCTAGATACAAAACTTACTTTGTCCTTCCACCTCTGAGAGCCTGACTGGCAGATACTCCTATTGTTCCTGTAGCAATTCAGTGTTTATTTTAGTTAAATTACTTTTGTTTCTGTGGCTGCCCTGTCCCTATCTCTGGGACCTCATCTCAGGTACATAAGTGTTTAAGGTTTGTCTATACTTAAGGCATTGTCATTTCTTTACGTTTCAAACACACAAAATTACTGATGTTCTAAGCATTCCCCCAATCCTTCTTAGGTTCAATAAAGTAAAACTTAGTAAATAATGTAGCCTTTTCTTGTTAGTAATACTGCTTTGTTAGGATAAGAGAGAACACATTTTATCTTAAGTAAAATTTGGAAGGGACTTTCTTATCATTTTTATTAGTTCTTTGAGAACTTTAATCCTCAGCCCTCATTGGAGAAAATTTTATTTGGGAAACACGAAAGTGATTTATATTTAAAATTGAAAACTAAGGCATACATTAAAGGACAATGTGTGCTTTGAGAGTAAGAACCAACTTAGTTGCCTTCTAAGGGCCAGAATAAATATGATCTATAAGAATAAGTGTAATAATTACTGTTGTACAATAATAAAAATTTAGGTGACAATAACTCTTTTTTAAATATATATTTTTATATTAATTACAGTTTTATCACTCTGTATCCCAGATGTAGCACCATCCCTCATTCCCACCCAATGCCACCCACCCTTTCTCATTTCCTCCCATGCCCCTCTCAAAGTCAACTGATAGGGAATGTCCTCCTCCCTTCCATCTGACCCTAGTTTATCAGGTCTCATCAAGACTGTCTGCATTGTCTTCCTCTGTGACCTGGTAAGGCTGCTCCCCCCTCAGTTAGAGGTGATCAAAGAGCCAGCTACTGAGCTCATGTCAGAGACAGTCTCTGTTCCCTTTACTATGGGACCTACTTGGATACTGAGCTGCCATGGGCTACATCTGTGCAGGAATAACTTTTAAATTCCTTTTTTTTCTGTCTATTTTCTTTCAAAGAAGAAAATTTGTTTTGGTTTCAACCATTTATAACACATCCTATACTCTGTACAGTTGGAACCTGAACATTTGACATCCGTACTTTTTACCAGCTATTCTGCTGTAATCTGATTTATATGATATAACATAAATATCTGTATTTATTTGAAATAAAACATATGTACTAACACCTGCAATTCTTTAAAATAACATGTTAGCTTTCCGTTTGTAACATGCTGGCCTGGACATATCTCACTGTCATATACTAAAGCATAGGCATTTAGAAAGTGACAACCATGCTTTTTTGACTTTCAAACTTACGATACTTAGGTGTATCCTCACCTAACTGATGCTTTTACGAATGTGACCAGTATTCCCTTTGTGAATGAACAGCTAACACTAAGACAGCGCTCCCACAAATTCTGAAGTGTTGGAAGAGACCTTGGAATTTCTTCTTCACCAAACATCTTTTTTGGCAACTCTGATAACTAGACATAAAATTATTAAAAACTTGATTGTAGATACTATAATAATATGTTATTTTTCTAATCATAATTTAGGGCTGGAATCTTATTCAATGCTCAAGAATACATATACATATACATATACATATACATATACATATACATATACA
>NW_026589732.1:6693701-6737744 GCF_907164565.1 Psammomys obesus | reverse complement strand
TACATATACATATACATATACATATACATATACATATACATATACATGGTTGTGTTTGCCTGTAAGGTTAACTCTGAAGGATTAAGAGAGGTATATCCAAGAGCATGCTAAAAAGCCAGACTCATCTAAAAGGTGAGTTTCCAGTTTAGGAAGAGACCCTGATTCAAGAAAATAAGGTAGAGAATGATAGAGGAATACCTGCACACCAATGGGTATGTATCACACACACACATACCAAACACAGACACACATACACAGAAGAAAAGAAATAGGTACATCATATTGGCTTGTGATTTTGTGGGGAAAGATTTAAAAAATGGCAGAATTAAACATTCAGATACTCGTGAAACTATCCTGAGGCCTTCTTATGTAGTGGAAGTTTTGGTTGTGTTGTGTGGATTTGTTTTTCCTTGTATTTCTACATCTAGGGTGCAAGAATGCTTTGCCCATAGGTGATAGCAGCCTCATGAAAGGTGTGTGTGTGTGTGTGTGTGTGTGTGTGTGTGTGTGTGTGTGTGTGTTGTCAGCTAATAAACAACCTGAGGGCTTGCGGCCCTTGTCAACAGGAAACTGTATTGTGCAGTGGGCATGGTTTTTGCCAGCTGAGGAACATCTTGCTGTGTACTTGAAAAGGTATACATAGGAGACCACAGACAGAGAGAAAACACTTTGTTTCTTTGGGCATCTCTTTGCTTCCCTTCTCTTTGAGACACTCCTAGAAAGAAATGCTCTGGAGAACTCTTCCTGTTGCTTTTGCTGGACCCTGCTGCTATTGCTGCTGCTGCTGGGGCTGCCACTGCTGTTGCTGCTGTAGGGGTGTTGGTCCTTCTTGATGCTTTTGCCTTGCTGGATTGCAGGTTGCAATTTGTACTGCTGGTATTCTGCTGACAAAGAGTGGAATCGCCCCAAAGAACTAGGTCTAAAGAGGTATACTTCTTTTGTCTCTATTATCCTTCTTTCTAGCCTACCAAAGGTCAGGGGGTTGGAAGGGAGATAGAGGCATTTAGGAACCCAAGGACACTATCTAGTTCGAAGTAGCTAAAGAGAACTGTGCTCATCTACATACTAACCTTGTTTCTCTACTACCTAGTTTTGGGGTGTTGGAAGGGATTGGGGTGGAAAAGGTAGAAAGAGACATAAGGAACACCAAATAAAGTAGACATACAAAGGTTAAAGTCTACATTCTGTGTTACAACTTTAAGCCATACACATGACCCCACTTTTCCAAAGTAATTTGATTTCTTTCTCTATTGCCCCGGCTCTTTGGTCATGGTAGAGTAGCCATGTTTATTTAATGCTTAATAGCATGCGCTGTACAAAGCACACAATTATATCAAGCATTCAAGGGTAAAGTTTCCAAATTAAGTTCTAATTACTTCTTCTGTATTTTCCTCTTCTCAGTATTCTCTCACCTTTTACTTGTCTCCAGATATTTCATTTCCTAGAGACTATTTCATTGTTGGCTTCAAGGTAATAGAATTGTTAATCAGTAGTAATTCTGTGTCATAATTCCAATTTACAGTTGAATTTTGCTATATTATTCAAATAAACTTAGAGACTTAAATCTTGTTACACATGCATATACACACACAATGTGTAGTGATTATCAAGCACTTTCAAAACATTTTTCTCTAAAGCACAATAAACTTTTACCCTTCATGAAATCGCCATTCAAGGGAAATCATGTATTTGTAAAATATTTCCTTAGAAATTTTGGAAGAAATATTCACTGTTTTTTTTTCCAATTCTTTTATTCTTTTTTTAATTTTTAATTATACTTTATTTACTTTGTATCCCCCTCTAGTTCCCTCCCCCCTCCCCTCCCAATCCCTCCCTTCCTGCCCCTTCTCCACACACTCCCCTCCTCAAGTCCACTGGTAGGGAGGGTTTCTTTTTCTTCCTTCTGATCCTAGTCTGTTAGGTCTCATCAGGAGTGGCTGCATTGTCTTCCTCTGTGGCCTGGCAAGGCTGCTTCCCCCTCAGGGGGAGGTGATCAAAGAGCAGGCCCTGTTCCCATTACTATAGAACCCACTTGGACACTGAACTGCTATGGGCTACATCTGTGCAGGGGTTCTAGGTTATCTCCATGCATGGTAGTTGGTTGGAGTATGAGTCTCAGGAAAGACCCCTGTGCTCAATTTTTTTGGTTCTGTTGCTCTCCTTGTGGACCTCATGTCTTCTCCAGCTCTTACTATTATTTCCTACTTCTTTTATAAGATTCCCTGCACTCTGCCCAAAGTTGGGCCATAAGTCTCATAACTTATGCTTTGATGGTCTGCAGGACAGAGCTTTTCAGAGGCCCCCTGTGGGAGGCTCCTAACTTGTTTTCTGTTTTCGTCTTCTTCTGGTGTCCATTCTCTTTGCCTTTTGGAGTGGAGATTGAGCATTTTAGCGAGAGTCTTCCCTCTTGATTAGTTTCTTTAGGTGTACACATTTTAGTAGGTTTATCCTATATTATATGTATATATGAGTGAGTATATACCATATGTGTGTCTTTCTGCTTCTGGGACAGCTCACTCAGGATGATCCTTTCCAGATCCCACCATTTACCTGCAAATTTCATGATTTCCTTGTTTTTTTATTGCTGAGTAATATTCCATTGTGTAGATGTACCACAATTTCGTATCCATTCCTCAACTGAGGGGCATCTGGGTTGATTTCAGCTTCTGGCTATTTCCAGTCTCTGAAGAAAGAATTAGAAGAAGATATCAGAAGATGGAAATATCTACCATGCTCATGGCTTGGCAGGATTAACATAGTAAAAATGGACATCTTACCAAAAGCAATCTACAGATTCAATGCAATTCCTATCAAATTATCTACACAATTCTTTACAGACCTTGAAAGAAAAATTCTCAACTTCATATAGAATAACAAGAAACCCAGAATTGCTAAAACAATTCTCTACAATAAAAGATCTTCTGGAAGTATCTCCATCCCTGATCTCAAGCTGTACTATAGAGCAACAGTAATAAAAACTGCATGGTACTGGCATAGAAACAGACTGGTGGATCAATGGAACCAAATAGAAGACCCAGAAATAAACCCACACACTTATGGACACCTGATCTTTGACAAAGATGCCAAAAGCATACAATGGAAAAAAGATAGCATCTTCAACAAATGGTGCTGGTCTAACTGGATGTCTACATGTAGAAAAATAAAAATAGATACATACTTATCATCCTGCACAAAACTAAAGTCCAAGTGGATCAAAGACCTCAACATAAAACCAGACACATTAAACCGGTTAGAAGAAAAGGTGGGGAAGACCCTAGAACTCATTGGTACAGGAGACAACTTCCTGAACAGAACACCAACAACACAGGCTCTAAGAGCAACAATCAATAAATGGTACCTCATGAAACTGAAAAGCTTCTGTAAAGCAAAGGACACCGTCCTCAAAACAAAGCTACTGCCTACAGATTGGGAAAGAATCTTCACCAACCCTCTGTCTGACAGAGGGCTAATATCCAGTATATATAAAGAACTAAAGAAGTTGAAAAGCAACAAATCAAGTAATCCAATTAAAAAATGGGTTACAGAGCTAAACAGAGAATTCTCTGCAGAGGAATATCAAATGGCAGAGAAACACTTAAAGAAATGCTCAACCTCATTAGCCATCAGGGAAATGCAAATCAAAACAACCCTGAGATTTCACCTTACACCCATCAGAATGGCCAAGATCAAAACCTCAAGTAACAACACATGCTGGAGAGGTTGTGGAGAAAGCGGAACCCTCCTCCACTGCTGGTGGGAATGTAAACTTGTATAACCACTCTGGAAATCAATCTGGTGCTTTCTCAGACAACTAGGAATAGTGCTTCCTCAAGATCCAGCCATACCACTTCTAGGCATATATCCAAAGAGGCTCAAGTACACAATAAGGACATTTGCTCAATCATGTTTGTAGCAGCCTTATTTGTAATAGCCAGAAGCTGGAAACAACCCAGATGCCCCTCAACTGAAGAATGGAAGAAATATTCACTGATTTTTAATTTTGTTTTATGCCATGAACCCTGGTTGGCCAAATGAAGCCAGATAGGTTAAATGTGTTGGAGTTGACCAAACATGCTCTGCTTTTATAGCATTGTTGTTCAGTGATTCAGTGATCACATTATTTCTCAACAAATTCATTACAAATTAATGGTTTGTCCTTAAATTGCTGTTTTTAAACTTTGAGAGCCTACATAGATTTCATATGTTTTGGGAACATATGAAACATAAAATTTAAAGTTTTTGACATAGGATTTCATTTGCTCTCTTCTTTCCTGTTTTCCCCTCACCCCCCTTTGTCTCTCTCCCTATCCCATTTCTCTCCCTCTTTCTTTCTTTGATATTCTTCTTCTTCATAATTTATTAACTTTGTATCATAGTTGTACATAGTTGTACATATCATAGTTGTAGCCCTTCCTTTTTCTCCCCCCCATATCACCCTTCCTCCCTCCTCCCCTATCCCTCTCCACTAGACCACTGATAGTGGAAGTGCTCCTCCCCTACTGTATGACCCTAGTCTCTCAGGTCTCATCAGGACTACATGGATCCTATTCCCCTGTGGGCTAGCTAGGTTCCCCACCAGGAAGAACTGATCAAGGAGCAGGCAACTGAGTTCCTATCAAACACGGCCTCTTCTCCCCTTACTAGGTGACCCACATGGAGACTAATCTGTCTATAGGCTACATCTAACAGCGGGTCTAGGTCCTCTATCCATGCTATTTGGTTGATGCATAAATCTTTGTAGTCCCCCCATGGGCCTAGCTTTTCTTGGCTTTGTTGTTCAGCTTGTGGGGCACCTGTCCCTTCTGGGTACTTATATATCCCCTTCTTCCAAAAGACTCTCTCTATGCTGTCCAAAGTTTATCTGTGACTCTCTATACCTGCTGGGGGTGGAGTCTTTTAGAGGACATATGTGGTAAGCTCTCATCCTGTTCCCTCTCTTCTTCTGCTACTGGTGTCTATCCTGTTTTCCTTTGTGAATGAGACTAACACATCTTCCCTATGGTCTTCCTTTTTGTTTAGAATCTGTAGGTCTGTAGATTTAAGTATGTTTATCCTATATTATATGGCTAATGACCACTTACAAGTGAGTATATACCATATGTGTGTGTGTGTTTCTAGGTTACCTCATTCAGGATGATTTTTTCTAATTTCATCCATTTGTCTGAAAATTTCATGATGTCCTTGTTTTTAATAGCAGAGCGGTAGTCCGTATTCTCTGCATCCATTCTTAGGTTGAGGTACATCTAGGTTGTTTCTAGATTCTGGCTATTATGAATAAGGCTCCTGTGAACATAGCTGAGTAAATGTCCTTGCTGTATGGTTGAACATCTTTCACATATATGCCCCAGAGTGGTATAGCTGGGTCTTGAGGTAGCACTATTCCCAGTTTTCTGAGACACCTCCAGATTGATTTCCATAGTGGCTACAGACATTTAAATTCCCATCAGAAATGAAGGAAGGTTCCTCTTTCTCCACATCTTCTAAAGCATGTGTTGTCATTTGAGTTTTTGATCATTGCCATTTTGATGGGTGTGAGATGGAATTTCAGAGGCATTTTGATTTGCATTTCCCTAATGAGTAAGGACGTTGAGCATTTCTTTAAGTGTTTCTCTGCCATTCAATATTCCTCTGTTAAGAATTCTCCGTTTAGCTCTGTACTCATTTTTAATTGGATTGTTTGGTTGTTGGTGTTTAATTTCTTGAGTTCTTTATATATTCTGGATATTAGCATTCTGTCAGATGTAGGATTAGTGAAGATCTTTTCCCAGTCTGTAAACATCTTTTTGTTATGTTAACAGTGCCATTTGTTTTACAGAAGCTTTTCAATTTCATGAGCTCTCATTTATTGATTGTTGATATTAGAACCTGAGTTGTTGGTGTTTTTTTCAGCAAGTTGTCTCCTGTGCCAATGAGTTCAAGGTTCTTCCCCACTTTTTCTTTTAACAGATATAATGTATCAGGTTTTATGTTGAGGTCTTTGATTCACTTGGACTTTAATTTTGTGAAGTGTGATAAGTATGGATCTATTTGCGTTTTTCTACATGGAAATATCCAGTTAGACCATCACCATTTGTTGAAGATGCTATATTTTTTTTTCCATTGTGTGATTTTGGCATTTTGTCAAAAATCAGGTCTCTCTAGGTGTGTGAGTTTATTTCTGGATCTTTGATTCAATTCCATTGATACACTAGTCTGTTTCTGTGCCAGTATCATGCTGTTTTTATTAGCATGCTGTTTCTCTATAGAACAGCTTGAGTTCAGATATTGAGGTACTGCCAGAAGTTCTTTTATTGATCAGGACTTTATTATTTTTATTTTAATTTAAAAGTATTCTAGGATTTCTTTTTTATATGAAATTGTGAATTGTTCTTTCAAGGTCTGTAAAGAATTGTGTTGGTATTTTGATGGGAACTGCACTGAATCTGTAGATTGCTTTTTGTAGGATGGTCATTTTTTACTAAGTTAATCCTACCAATACTTGAGCATGAAAGATCTTTTCATCTTCTGATATGTTCTTTAATTTCTTTCTTCAGAGACTTTTTTTTTTTTTTTTTTTTTTACATAAAAGCCTTTCACTTGCTTGATTAGAGTTACTCCAAGGTACTGCATGTTATTTGTGGCTATTGCTAAAGATACTTTTTCCCTAAATACTTTCTCAGTCTGCTTCTGGGATACTGATTTTTTTTTTTCGAGTTAATTTTGTATCCAGCCAATTGGCTATGGTGTTTCTCATTTTTAGGAGTTCTCTGGTAGAATTTTTGTGGTCATTCATGCATACCATCATATCATCTGCAAACAGTGATATTTTGATTTCTTTCTTTCCAATTTATATCCAGTTTATCTTTTTTTTGTTGTCATATTGCTCCAGCTAGGACTTCAAGTACTATGTTTAACAGATACAGAAAGAGTGGGCAGCTGTGCCTTGTCCTGGAGTTCAATAAGATTGATTTGTTTCTCTCTGTTTAGGTTGATGTTGGCTAATAGGCTTGCTGTATAGTGCCTTTACTATGTTTAGGTATACACCTAGTATCCCTGATCTCTCTAAGATGATCTCTTTAAAGATGATTTTGTCACTTTTTCAGCATCTAGGGAGACTTTCATGAGTTTTTTTTTTTTTCCTTTCAATTTGTTTATATGGTGGGTTGCATTATGGATTTTTGTATATTGAAGGACTCCTTCATGGTTGGAATGAAGCGTGCTTGGTCATGGTGGATGATATCTTTGATGTGTTCTTAGATTTGGTTTGCAAGCATTTTATTGAGTATTTTTGCATCAATGTTTGTAAGAGAGATTGGTCTGAATTTTTTTTTTCATTGTTGGGTCTTTGTGTAGTTTAGATATCAAGGAGACTGTGGCCAATAGAATGAGTTTGGGACTGTTCTTCCTTTTGCTATTATGTGAAATAATTTGAAGAGTGTAGGAATTACTTCTTCTTTGAGGATATGGTAGAATTATGCACTGAATACATCAGGCCCTGGCCTTTATTTTTTTGGATGGGAGACTGTTGATGCCAACTTCCATTTCCTTAAGGGATATAGGACTATTTAATTTATTTACCTGATCTTAATTCAGTTTGATAAATGCAATCTATCAAGAAAACTTTCCATTTCATTTAGATTTTCAAATTTTGTGGTATATAGGCTTTTGAAGTAGGACCTAATGATTCTTTGAATTTTCAGTGTCTGCTGTAATATCTACCTTTTCATTATGATCTTATTGATATGGATAGTGTCTCTCTGTCTTTTCGTTAGTTTGGCTAACTGTCTACCTTGTTGATTTTCTCAAAGAACAAGCTCTAGGTTTCATTGATACTTTGAATTGTTTTGTTTGTCTCTCTGATATTTCTGTCAACTCATTTAAAATGGAATAAATAGTATCTATGCTAAGTCCAGCAGCAAATTATTTAGCAAAATGATTTATAAAATAATTACCATATGTACCTCATGTGAATGAAGTTGTAGGAAAATATGAGTATCAAATATGGGCATTCAAGAGAATGTAATGGTAAACATAATTAATTTTTAGCTGTTGTGGTATCTTTAAAATCTGACTTTCAATGTATGAGAGACCCAGGGGGATCTTATGAGGGTGATAATCTCAGAATGGGAAGAGCATTTAAAATAATTCCAACATGTTCTAAGGCAAGATTCCATCTTACACCCACCAAAATTGCTGAAATCAAAAATTCAAGTGACAACACATGCTAGAGAGGATGTGGAGAAAGGGGAACCTTCCTTCATTGCTGGTGGGAGTGCAAATTTATAGAACCGCTTTGAAAATCAATCTGGAATTTTCTCAAAAAAATGGGAATAGCACTACCTCAAGTCCCAGCTATACCACTCCTGGGTATATAGCCAAAACACACCCCACCATTCAACAAGGACATTTGCTCCACTATGCTCATAGCAGACTTATTCATATTAGCCAGAATCTGGAAACAACCTAAATGTGCCTCAACAGAAGAATGGTTACAGAAAGTGTGGTACATTTATACAGTGGAATACTACTCAGCAATTAAAAACAAGGAAATAATGAAATTTGTAAGTAAATAGCAAGAACGAGAGAAGATCATCCTGAGTGAGGTAACCCAGAAGCAGAAAGACACGTATGATATATACTCACTTATAAGTGGATATTAGCCATAAGTATAGGATAAACACACTAAAATTTATAGTCCTAAAGAAGCTAAACAACAAGGAGGACCATAGAAAAGAGGCTTAATCCTCATTCAGAAGGGCAAACAGGATAGACATCAGAAGTAGGAGAAGACAAGGAACAGGACAGGAGTCTTCCACAGAGGACCTCTGAAAGACTCTATGCACCAGAGTATTGGTGGAAATACTGAGACTCATAGCCAAACTTTGGGCAGAGCACCTGAATCTTTATTGGAAAAGAGGGAGATAGAAAGACCTGGAGGGACAGGAACTCCACAAGGAGAACAACTGAGCCAAAAAACCTTGGCCCAGTGGGTCCTGCAGAGACTGATATTCTAACGAAGGATCATGAATGGAAAGGACCTAGACCCTCTGCTCACAGGAAGTCCATAGGCTGCTCAGTTTCCAAGTGGGTTCCCTAGTAAAGGGTAGAGAAGGTGTCTCTGACATGAACTCAATGGCTGGCTCTTTCATCACCTCCCTCTGGGGGGTGGTGCAGGCTTCCCAGGCCACAGAGGAAGATGATGCAGCCAGCGTTGATGAGACCTGATAAGCTAGGGTCAGACAAAAGAGGAGGAGGTCCTTGCCTATCAGGGTACTAAGGAAAGGGCATAGGGGGAGAAGAGGGAAGGTGGGTGGGATTGGGAGGAGATGAGCGAGGGGGCTGCAGAGGGGATACAAATTGAATAAAGTATAATGAACAAATAATAAATAACATTTAAAAATATACTGAATACTCAAATAGTAACAGTATATGACTCCAGCTGAAATTTTACAAAGTAATTCAGAAACACCATTGCTTAATAACTATAAATCATCATCATTCATAGAAGTACTGATTGTCTGGTGAACACTATTCCAAAAGAAACTGTGATAGAACAAAACACAGCATGGAACTCAGCCTTTGCATCACAATAAATTTCTGGGTATGTTACACTAACTGTTTGTATTGAATAAAATATCATATGATACAGTGAGCCTCTAGTTTACAAATATTTGTCCTTGTTGTATCATGAGAATTTAGGTGTTTTTGAGGGATATGACAAGGTGACCCCTCATTGCTGCACACCATTCTCTAGGCTTAACAATGAGAAAAATCATTACTGACAGATGTTCTTCTCTCCTGTGGATACCCTGGATCCAAACCCCATCTATTAGTCTTTATTAATTCTTGAGGAACAGTTATTATGAGATGATTTGAGGTTTGTATGAAATAGTAAACTCAAAATTGTTCCATGCCTGGATAATATGGAGTACATACAAAATCAATGTCCTCATGGGTAGAAGAATTTTACTTTGAGCCTTGCACGACCTTATTTTAAAAAAAATGTATCAATAATCATTATAGAGGAACATATGTGTAACAATTGATAACATGAGAAGACATGTGATACAATGGGATTTTAGGACTAAATAGTTGAATTTGAATTTTGATTTTTCTGTTTATCAGATGAAAGTTGTATAATGTATCATATGTTAGTTGGAAAGTGCTGCCTTCTTCAAATGGGAGGTAAAAGTTAGTATATCTACCTACGTAAATAAAATAGTCCTTAATGCATAACAAGCATTCTGTAATTAGCTGTGATTAGTGTTTGAAACTCGTGAATTCTTTGTACCTTGGCATTAGTTCTTATTTTGTAAGTGCTATGTTTCACAAAATTAAGAACACAGAAGTTCATTAATTCTGTTAGTGCAGAAATCCATTAAATCAATTACACTTTTAATTACCCAGATAGTAGCTTATTCTTAAAGAATGAAATGTCTAATGGTCAATGTACTTTAAAAATATCCAATAATATTAAAAGTGTGAAGACAATTAAAATCTAATTAAGAGTAGCTCTAATCTATATGAACAATAAATAAAAGTTAAATGATAGATTGTTCTAATTATCTGCTAAAATCATTTCATATATTTAAAACTAATTAATATTTGGGGTTAAAAACTTTACAAAAGAAGATTGAGATTGTTCTGTTAAATTAAACTTATATAAATTTATAAAAGTATGACATCATAGGAAAACATTTATAAGTAAATTCTCAAGTTCTGATTACTAAACAGACACGGTATATGCTCACTCATATAGACATATAATATAGGATAAACTTACTAAAATCTGTACACCTAAAGAAACTAATCAAGAGGGAGGACTCTTGCTAAAATGATGTAATTATATAAATTTTAGTTTGGATTTTCTATTCAGTTCCTTTGATATACATGTCTGCTTTTGTGTCAGTATCATGTTAGTTCTCTTTTTATTACTATGACTTTCTAATTTAAATTGAAATCCTGCATACGAATTCTCATTGCCTCCCACCCTTGGGATTGCTATGGCACTGTAGAGTCTTTTGTAATACCAAAAGGGTTTGGGGGGATTTATTTTTTCTGGACCTGTGAACTTTGATTGATATTGCGTTAGATCTCTAAACTAATTTTGGTAGTATAATCAAAAGACTCCTATTCTCTCTTATTTGTGGATCCTAGCTATGGATCTTTAGATTTAAATATGTAACCCGAAATAACATACAGCAATCCTATTGGCAAATATACATACTGGAGGAAAGACAAAAATATCCTCAAATTGCCCTGGGGTAAATAGATGTCCAGATGTAAAAGTATGAAATTAGACCATTCGCTATCACTTTGTAAACAAACTAACTCACATGTATCAAAGACCTCATTGTGAAACACTGTGACTTGTATAAGAAACAAGTCACTTGTATAAGAAACAGGCGGTTACATAGGAGATATAGTTACAGAGAAGAACATTCTAAATAGGACTCCATTTACTCAGGAATTAAGAGATAGAATTTAAAAATAATACAGATCAACTTGAGACTCGAGAGTAAAGACTTTCTAATGTAATTTTTATTATTAAAATGATTTTGACATATGATAATGAAAACATGAAAATTCAGTTACAGACAATAATTTCAAGTGACTGAGAACCTTATAGGAAAGGCAGCATGGGAAGGGGGTGGATATAACGGTGCTAAGCTGTGTTTTGGTGAAGTTGAGCATCATTTTTGAATCACTGCACAGAAGGGTGAGCACAGATGACAATGTACCAATGTATCATTTTGACTAGTAAATATAATAAGGAATTTGGAATATTTCAAGATACAAAATGACCAGTGTTTGAGAATATAGTTATGTTTACCAAGGTGTGAACAATATGCTATAATTTACATTATAACATAATATACATATGTAGAACATTATGCTAAAATATACATATCATGTCCATTATTATGCATATCATATATCATAAACAGTATACTATATCACTTATTCTTATATATGCAAATATAATATACATATATTATGTATAAATGTATATTATAGCATAAATATATGAATGTATACTTAAATACATACACATATATATGGTACCCCATTTACATATGCTTTTTTGTATTTGTTAAATAAAACAATAATTGAATACAATATAGAAAGAACTGTAAAAATTTCTTTGAAAATTTGCCATTAATCTCAATTGAGCTGTCAATGTAATTCATATAGGAAATAGATACTTTGTTTTCTGAGTAAAAGGGTCAAGATACTTTGGGTAACATTCCTTAGATATGAGTTACATTTTTATTCTTCATTAATTTACTTCTGTAGCACAGGTGTTCAGATTTTAGATACATTCATCCATGTAGATACAACATGTCACATTCAAAAAACTGTATCATTTTGTTTTCCAAACCAGTAAGACACACTAGATGGCAGCATACTTCCCTAATTAACAATAATATTTTATAGACACTAAGGAAATATTTAATAACCTTCTAATATAAGTAACCAGATCTAAAGAACCTGTAAATTTTCATCATGAACAAAAACAATTGCAGCCTTCAAGAGGGCAATTACCAGGGATATCAGTTACTATATAGCAGAAACTATGTCACACCAAGCTGACTACACAAAACAGAGGAAGACAGAAGAGTCTGATTTGGGAGAATGAGACCTGTTTTCCAGAATAAGTTAGACATTGCTGCTATCTAGGATTTGGCAGAAATTCAAATACTTTGGTTATTGAGACACTTCTTTTTTTAATTTATTTTATTTTACATTTTATTTTTTAAATTTTGTATTAGTTTATTTACTTTATATTCCAAGGGGGTCCACTTCCACCCCTCCTCCAGAACCCCTCTACTTTCCCTCCTCTTCCCTTCCTCTCTTCTTTTCCCCCTAGAAAAGGTGATCCCCCTCTCCCCCATATTAACCTTCTCCAACACATAAAGTCACATCAGGACTGCTCTGATCTTCATCACCAGGTAAGGTAGCCGTGCCAGGGGAATTGATCCAAAAGCAGGCAACAGAGTCCATGTTAGAAACAGAGTCTCCCTCCACTCTCTAGGTGCCCCATATGAAGACCAAGCAGTGCATCAGCTATTTGTATGCAGGGGGCCTAGGTCCAGGTCATGCGTGCTCCTTATTTGATGTCTCTGTCTCTGAAATGTGCCTGGGTTAATTGTCTCTGTTGGTCTTCTTGTGAGGCTCCTGTCTCCTCCAGGTCCTTCTATCTTTCCGCCAACACTTCCTCCGGACCCCCAGAGTTCTGCCCCATGCAAATACCAGCATCTGTATCTGCTGTTCGCTGGAGCCTTCCAGAGGACAGTAAGTTAGCTTCCTGTCTGAAATCATAGCAGAGTATCATTATTAGTGTCAAGAGCTGGCTCTCTACCATGGGATGGGTCGCAGGTTAGGCAAACAGGGGGAGATATGAAGACTGAAGTGACCACCTCCTAACCAGGTAGGACTAATGGAAGGAGGGGATCAACAACCCACTGACAAAACCTATGAATCAAAAATTACCTTTCAATCATTTAATTTTTTCTGTATGTTAATTTTTGATTCATAGAAGAACCCGCCTCCATTGCTGGTGGGAGTGCAAACTTGTACAACCACTTTGGAAATCAATCTGGCGCTTCCTTAGAAAATTGGGAACAGCATTACTTCAAGATCCAGCACTCTTGGGCATATAACCATAATATTCCCCACCATTCAAAGCTGCTGTTCATAGCAGCTTTATTTGTAATAGGCAGAATCTGGAAACAACCTAGATGTCCATCAGTGGAGGAATGGATACAGAAATTGTGGTACATCTACATAATGGAATACTGGTCAGCTATTTAAAAGAAGGAAATCATGAAATTTGCAGGAAAATGGATGGAATTAGAAAAGGTCATCCTGAATGAGGTAGTCAGAAAGACAGGCATTGTATACACTCACTTATAAGTGGTTATTAACTGTATAATATAGGATAGCCATCTACAGACCTAAAGAAGCTAAACACTAAGGGGACCCCCGGGAGGATGCTTAATTTCATTCAGAATGGCAAACAGGACAGACATCAGAGGTGGTAGAGGAAACAGGATGGGAGCCTACTATAGAGGGTCTGCTGAAAGCCTCTACACAACAGGGGGTCAAAGCAGATGCTGAGACTCAAGGCCAAACTTTGAGCAGACTGCATGGGGTCTTATGGAACAAAATAGGGGTGGTGATAGGGGTACATGGAGGGGACAGGAGCCCCACAAGGAGACCAACAAAGCTGAAGGATCTGAGCTCAGGGGTCCTGCAGAGACTGATGCACCAACAGAGGACCATGCATGCAGAGGACCTAGACCCCCTGCTCAGATGTGGCCAATTGGCAGCTCAGTCTCCTTGTGGATCTCTGAGTGAGGGGAACAGGGACTACCTCTATCATGAACTTGGTTGCCTGCTCTTTGATCACTTGCCCTTGTTGATGCGGCCTTGCCAGCTATGGAGGAAGAGGATCCAAGCAGCCCTGAAGACATTTAACAAACTAGGGCAGATGATGGAAATCTCCCCCTTTCAGTGAACTAGGGGAAGAGGGAGGGAGAGCGATACTGGAGTGTTGGTGTAATGTTCTTTTAAAATGTGTACTCCTTACCACCGTGTTCATTCCAATGCTGACCCCCCCCCCTGGTTTCAATCCGGATATTGCATTGTGATACTTATTCTAAGCATCCTGTCTCAACTCCTGTGTAAACAGACCAAAATAAAGCAACTAGCCACAATCTTGAGCGGGGAGGAGTCAGAGGACAGGAAAGAGGGGAGGAGCTAGAGGGCAGGAAATGAGTGGGAGGAGAAAGGGAGAGAAAGAGAGCTGGAGGAGAGATCTTGGAGGACATGGAGCAAGAACCAGAGGTAAGATTTCACAAAAAGCAAGTATAATGTGGTAAATGTAAATGTTAGGAAACTATGAGAGCTTGGAGATTTAGGAGGGAGTAACTATTGCCCAGCACTGTGTTCTAGGTTAACTAAAGAAACCTAGTCTCTGTGTGGTGATTTGGGTATACAGCTGTTTAGGACTAAGAGCAGCATTACTAAAAGATAATTATTAGTAAATATTAATCACTGTTTACAACACTAGAGGGAGTTGGGGGAGGGGTCTTTAAGCAGGATATATATTGAATAGATTGTGAAAAAATAACAAAAAAAAAAAAAAAGAGAGAAAAATTACCCTAGGGAACAAAGATAAAGGGAAAGTCCAAACAAAATTGGAACACTTCTTGATCACTGACCATGCAGCAAGCATAAAGTCTAAAGGAACAAATCTTGATCAGATATTTCACTCTTCTCTTTACCAGGAAAAATGGAGGTATATACTGAAGTCAAGTTAGTTACAGTGTACTTCACAAGTAGGAAAATTAAATTTTTGATAACATGTATCTTAGCAGACACAAATATGGAAAAAAAAAAACCATCAAAAACCTAAAGTCATCCAAAGCGAAGCCTTAGAATTATCATGCTTTTAGAACTTTAGGTCTTTGTTTGGTTTGCTGATTTTTGCCTTTTCAAAATCAATCTTTAGAGATAAAATGACACCAACATTTTGTGAAAAGTGTTTAGTATTATGTACTTCACAAGATTTGCAAGTAACAGTTCGTTGTTGCGTTGTTGGAAAGTGTGTGGAGTAAACATACTGTACTAACAAATGGAGGGATTATAGAGATTGTTATTTTCACAGAAATATATTAAATTGTCAAAAGGTGGTATTAATCCGCAAAGTACGTTTTCTGCACCAGTAAATTCAATTACAACACTGTTCTGGGTCACAGCATATGATTTTGTTGTTATTCTCCTTATTTTAAATGATCTTCTAATAGTCATTTCAGCCCCCTGGTTTGTTTACCCTCTGTTCTCTGACTACAGGTTAAGGAGAATGTGCTGGGAAGAAGCACATGGAAAGATTTCTGAAGACCTGTCTACTGCTCTTCTTTGTAACTGGACATTTCCAACAAAATGCTTCACTGGTTTGACTGCTAATTGCAGTCCTTCCTGGGCGGTTCCTGGAGAAATCAAGTGTGACATAAGTAAAAGTCAGCTTCTCCTCCCTGCTAGCACTGTGCACTTTTATCTGGTACCTAACACTCTACTGAAGGACATTTCAGATAATATAGCAGTCCATGCTGTGTAATTCAGCAAATGGTTGTTGAGTCCCTTCTCCGCCAGCCTTTGCTTTATGTGAAAACAAATATATGCCCATTCAACATGTGCCCTGCCACACTTGGATTAGTAGTTGTTTTTGTAATGTGAAAACATAGGTAAAATATTTATTTTTTAAGAAGCAACTATGTTTCTCTGATTCAAACAAAGGTTCTGTTCCTATGTACATGTACCTGGGATGAAGTGCTGACATCCTAACTGCTAACTATGGGGCTGAGATATTTTTTTTTTTTTTGCGGGGAAGATTTTGCTTTATTAAATACAAACATTTACTAAGAAACAAATAATTTAGGGAGTATGACAGTGGGGGAGTATGACAGTGGTCTTTCTCCCCATCTTTGATGTATCCAAGCGTATTTGGAGGTCTAAGAACACAGGAGATGGTGTATGATACTCAAAACCTTCTAGTATATATTGGGGACTTGACAATGAGTTTTATGGGCTCTTCCCCTCTTGCCTTCTTCCCTGTCTCTTCAAGAGAGAACTTCTTATTTGAAGAATGCATATAGACACATTAACGTTTTATACCATGCTATATTGGCAGGAATACCACTTTTATTGTGCTTTTTAATTTATCACCTAATTCCTATTTTCTGTTTATTTACTGAGTGGCTACATTGCTTTGTCTTCCTACTTTACCATTCCTGTGTGTTTTCTGTTATTTTTCTGTGTCTCTTTGGTATTTCAATAGATGCTATTCCTGGCTTCAGTACTTCCTGGGAGAAGGCAGCATGGCACCTTTTACCATGTGCTGGCCTCTCTCATTCTGTGGGCCCAGAGCACTGTAGTCTGAAGCATAGTTTGTTTTCAAAGATCCTGGATTGAGGTGGTATGAAATGTGATTCATCAATAGTTCTAATAATTTTCTTTAACTGTGGTCTTCTAGAATCAGGAAAGCACTGTGCAAAGATATAATTTGGACTTCGTCCTTTGAGATCTTACTCTGTCTGGGAGAGAGCAGTGGGTTGGAGCAGGCATTCTTCACTTTAACTTTGATCTAAAAGCCAAGTTTGCCTCTAACACTGTCCCAAGAATTGGTGCTCCTGGTATATTGCTGTGAGTGGCTAGTTGGGTGGTGGTGGTGGGCATCTTTCTAAAGGTGAGCAGTCTCCACAGTAGAGCCTCAGGTGAAGAATGGGAAATGTGTTTCCAGATGTAAATATGGTGCCAATGTAAACCTGTGTTGAGACAGTAAGCAGCACTTCATGGCCTCTGCATCAGCTCCTGTCTCCAGGTCCCTGGACTGTTTGAAATCCAGTCTTGGCTTCCTTCAGTGATGGACTACAATGTGGAAGTGTAAGCCAAATAAATCCTTTCCTCTTCAGCTTGCTTTTCGTCATGGTGTTTCATTACAGCAATAGTAACCTTAATGGTTCATATGATGGTTAACGCTGACTGTCAACTTGACAGGATCTAGAATACTGAAGAGCAGACCCCTAGGAATGTCTGTGAAGGATCATCCATATTAGGATAACTGGGGTGGAAAGACTCAGCCAAAATGGTGGTGCTGCCATTCTATACACTGGGGTCCCATTCTGGATGATCCCTCACAGGCATGTGCAGAGGCTTGTCTCCCAGGTGATTCTAGATCCTGTCAAGCTGACAACTGAGATGAACCATCACACAATTCTTCACGAATCTTTCGCAAAAAGAAAGGAGGAGGAAACACCTGCCAAGTCACTCTAAAGTCTGAAGAAAGGTTCTGAAACTGTGGAGGTCAGACGAAAACTTGGTGGGGTGGTGCTTCACTGCTTCCATCATGTGATGCTACCATCCTGGGTCAAAGGCAAAGACATTCACTGCGTGCAGTCTGGAGGGGACACAGGAGCACTCGCCTTTCCTTTTTTTGTTATGATCCTCCACCACCCACGGACCTCTAGTCTCCATAGGTTCTACAGCTGTCGCAGGAGAATGGATACCTGGCCCACAGCAAGATCTCGCAGACACAGGACGCTTCACGCCGGGGCTGAGATTTTTAAGGACAGTTCATTAAAAATTCTATTGGTAGCAATGGAAAGAATTTTGATAACATTTGAGTAAACCTATTGTATAAAGCAGTGTGTCTGTTTTTAAGATATTTTACTGCTTTAAATGAGACATATCACATAGGTGAGATAGCTCAACAAACGATGTGTTTGATGAACGAATTTGATGACTCAGGTTTGCTCCCTGGAACCAACTTAAACATGGAAATAAAATATACCACAAGTTATCCTCTGATGTCCTCACATGCTGTGGCATGTTTATGCAGTCAACACACATGTCTCATATGTCATATGTACACTGTAATAATATTGTGGCTTCATATCTGAAAAGGAAAGAACGCTGGCTCCTTTGGCTTTCCCACCCAGGATAAGCCATAGAAAGTTGTAATATTGAGCTTTTTCCCTTTTTACTTCTATCTCATCTTTTTTGGCACCCAAAACAATCAGCGTAAGCCTCTGGTCTTCAAGATCTTGATGTGACTCACACAGGGACATCACGTCTCCCCTCAATCCTGCATGTTTACAGACTTTTAACAAAATGCAGACTCTGCTCCTAATACAACTACCTAAAGCTAATAGTTGGTTTCCTATCTGTAATCAAACCTTGTGATCTTTGCGTACTGGCTACTCATATAAGGAACACTGATAGAAAGGTTCCATAAAACCACTCATGATTTTAAAGAACTATCTGGAGAAGGGACCGTAAAGAGAAGGTACCATTGCTTGAGGAAATGAGGTAGGAAGGGGCTTGGAACCAGAAATCCGATTAATTCTACATTAAATCTACATTCTGATTAATTCCATCTTTAAAAGTAGAAGAGAGTTAGCAAAAGAGTTAGAAAAATGAGGAGTTATTAGCAAATGTCTGAACTGGGTTGGAAACAAGTACTTATGAGCTCTTTAATCTAGCCGGACAGAAAGACTGCAAGCAAAGCTGGCTAAAGACAGCACACAAACTGGATATTGCATTTCAGACATATGCTTAGCATTATAGAGCTCAAGGGAAAACACACGAACACACAGGGAAACAAGGGTAAAGGTAATGAAGATAAAGGTCATAGATAAAGGCATCCCTGCAAATTAACTAGAATCAAATGCAGACATGAGTTCTAGCAAAGTTGTACTTTCTCAATAAAAGAAATCTACGAAGACCAAGTTGTCAGGAAAAGTAAGTACTAAATTAAGTTGTAAGGATGTTAGATAAGAGATTGTGCTAGAGAAAATAAAGATAAAAAGTGAACATAAGGAAAGCAAAATTAGAGATATAGAAGATCAAAGTAAAAAATTAATCAAAACGACAACCAAAAAAGCCAAAAACATAGAAACAGAAAACCTGTGTTTGAAATCAAGTAATTCCAACTCTAGCTTATCATCTCTCATCAGGACTATCTGGATCCTCTTTCTCTGCAGCTTAGTAAGGCCACTGCACCAGGGGTAGGTGATCAAAGATCAGGCAACAGAGTTCATGCCAGAGACTGCCCCTGCTCACCTGACGAGGTTACCACATGGAAAAGATGAAGGAAGGAGCTATAGCCGGGATACAACATGAAGAAAATTCAATTAATAATAATAATTATAATCATTTTAAAAAAGAAAACAAGTATTTCACTATTCCAGTGTTTTTTTCCTAATGTTAGAGTTAAGATTACTGTTGTACTTTTCTATCTAAATAAATTTAAAAACCAATAAAAGTATTATTTGTATAAAAAATAAAGACATGGAAGGGATTAAAAATCAAGCATTTTCTTATGGTTGAACTCATGTCTTCATTATCCTTCTTTGAAAGATTATACATGATTAAATTTTATCAGAGCCATCTTTAAAATGCCATATGAATGTGTACTTTGAAAAAAGTACAAATTCAAGGCTGGCATATTTTAAACTATAATCCTTCCCGATTTTCAGATGTTCCCTCTGTTCTAGGAAGATCCTCTGCATACTTTTCTCTGTCCTTCCTCCTGGTTTCATGCATAAGTCGTTTGGCACATGTCAGGCTCCCTAGCTGAGCACATGCGCGACATTTAGGGCGTTAAATATCTGTGCACAGATTATGTCAATTTGTTTGTGCTCCGCATTTTCTCCATGGTGTTAGTATTTCTGATTGACTGTGCCCTAGCTGTGATCCAACACGTGAAAGATTAAGCTGTTTCTCGTAAGACTTTCCTCTGGTGCCTTCTATTTCAAATATTGAAACAGAAATCTACAAAACCCTAAACTTAGAGATATTAGACTAAAATGTTCTCTTTTTGTTATACTACTCATTCAACTAGATCTGAAATCACTTAATGACATTTGCTGTGTGACTACTTTTGTTTTTAAATTAATTTTAGGCTTAAGGGCATTGACGTTGCAGCATGTGTCTGATGTATTTGTTGTTGAAGAGAACTTAAAAATATTCTAGGCTCAGCAGTGTCACTCAGACATTTGCATACTTCAGTCAGCAATAATGGCATTTATATTTTGTTTGGAACATCAAAAGCAGAAGGAAAAAAATGAAAAGAAACAACAAATAAGCCACGAAAATTTCATCCATGATGAGTCAAGGACATGGATCAATGTGGGTATCTGAGTTCAAACCCAAAACCCACATACTGTAAGTAGAAAAACCAACTGCCACAAGTTTTCCTCTGACTGTCATACATGTGCCATGACACAGTTGCCCCCTTGACTGACACAGTAATAAATAAATAAAAATAAATAAGCAACAAAAATAAAGAAGTATATTTTCAAAAGAAAACATTTGCCACATTTTCTACAAAGTGGAAACTGATACCTTGATAGTACAGCTCCAGTGTCCCAATAACAGGACCTGCTTCCAGATGGCCTTTCTCCTCTATTCCTGGAAGATTCTATGCTCTGTTTTCATATTAGGGTCTTGTATATGTATATATCAGAAAGAACATTTTATTCAGAAGACTTGTGATAATTCCTAAAACAATAAATAATATTGCCCTGAGGTTATAAGTACGTGTTACAAAACTATCTTCCCCTCACTTCACCATGCCAACAAACCTTAATGCAGAAAAATGTACACAGCTCCCACCAGATGCATCCAGTAATACTGCAGTCATTTGACTTTGCCAACTTTGCCTTAATGAGTTCACAGAAATCACTCACCTATGCATATTTCACACCATACTATTGCCTGGCTGCTAAGCCCCCTTGTGGATGCACACAGTTGAACAGAATACAAGCATTCAAAAGGGAGGTATGGGCTACAACCGAGCAGGGGTTCTGGGTTATATCCATACATGGTCCTTGGTTGGAGAAACAGTCTCATAGAGGGCCCCCGTGCCCTGATATATTTGGTTCTTGTGGAGCTCCAGTCCAATCTAGGTCATATTAACTCCCCCTTCTTTCATATGATTCTCTGCACTCTGACCAAATTTTGGTTATGAGTCTCCACATCTGCTTTGATACACTGCTAGGTAGAATCTTTCAGAGACCCTATGTGGTAGGCTCCTGTCCTGTTACTTGTTTTCTCCTACTTCCCATGTCCATCCCATTTGTCTTTCTAAGTGAGGATTGATCATTTTACTCCTGGTCCTCTTTCTTGTTTATCTTCCTTAGGTGCACATATTTTAGTATGTTTATCCTATCTTATAGGTCTATATAAGTGAGTATATACTGTGTATGTCTTTCTGCTCTTGGGATACCTCACTCAGGATGATCTTTTGTAGATCCCACCATTTGCCCATGGTAGCTCAGTAACCAAGTGGGTTTTCTTAGTAAGGGGAATAGGAACTATTTCTGACATGAACTCAATGACTGGCTCCTTTACATCTCCCCTACCCCGAGAGGAGGAACAGTCTTGCTAGGCCACAGAGGAGGACAAGGCAGCCAGGCCTGAAAATACCTGATAAGCTAAGGTCAGATGGAAGGGGAGGAGGACCTCCCCTAGCAGTGGACTTGGAAAAGGGCAGGGAGGAGATGAGGGAGGGAGGGTGGGATTGGAAGGGAATGAGGGAGAGGGCTATGGCTGGGATGCAAAGTAAATAACTTGTGATTAATATAAAAAATAAAAATTAAAAAAGGGAGGTATGCAGACTGGGAATGATGACAGGAAAATCGTCAGTGAATGAAATGGATCCTTAAGATGTTTCTGACACTTTTACATGATGCCAGCATCATCTCCACAAGACATTATGAGGGAAAGAAAATAGCATTTAAACTAAGAAAAATAAAGTCAACCTATTTTACAATGTCATGATTTACTAATATCTCTTATGTATAAGGACAGAACTGATAATACAAGTCTGCCTGTAGATAAATGTTATACATACCTGCGTTTAAGTGCAGTAGTGGTGTAATTATTTACATAGAGTTTGTCATTTATATATTTTCATATTTAAAATGTTACAAAATTTTAGCCACTTTGCTAGGTTACAGTGTCTACATCAGTGTAGATATTGGGAATATTTGTGGATATTTTTACCATTGACATAATTGAATTTGAACATATGAAATAATACTCTAAAACAAGTGAGCCACAATTAGGCATTTGAAGAACTCAATAGCAAAGATTAATGATTAAAACAGATTTTCTTCATCAATAGAAGAATATGTTCTTAAAATACAAAATATAAACACAGCCTGTTTCCAGTCTGTTGGTCTATAAACTTAGACTTAATATTACAAAATCTCATGGGAATTTCCAGCCTGTAGGTTTTAAGGAAACCTACAAAATTTGTACGTGGCAGAATCCTCAATTCCAGGTGTAGTCAAGTTGTAGCCTCTTTCTTTATCTCTCTCTCATTCTCTCTCTCTCTCTCTCTCTCTCTCTCTCTCTGTGTGTGTGTGTGTGTATGTTATCTATCCTTTTAGGTATAAGTCTAACTACTCACCTTGTAGTTCTTCAACACTGGCTCAAGTGGAACAGAGTCAACATGTGAGGGCGGGTCTTCTACTTCTTCCTTTTATTTTTAATCCCTCAAAATGTCCCAAGACATTCTTTTATGGTATTGTCATTTGTATTTTTATTATATTTTCTGAGAAGCTGTTTTACAAAATCAGTGGACAGTAATAACCGTGGAGTTTCTTAGGAAACATCTGGCCTTTAAAAAAGTGTCAAATCTTAAGTAAGTTAGAGGATGGTGTTTATACATTACATTTTAGTAAAATCACATGGAATATTTTTGAAATTTGAATAAATCTAATCATATTCTTCCTTCCCCTTGTTCCTTAATATTTGAAATTATAATAATGATTGTCAAGGCAAACAGAAAAGAGAATAAGAGAAGAGACTTTCTAATTATCAGGAATCATATAAAGACTATGCTTTACAGAAGAAACCTGGACAAGACAGAAGGATCACTTACACTTAGAGTGAATGAATTTTTATTTCGCTCATTTGGAATATAACCCTGTTGAATACTTTTAACTCCAGAATTCTGGGAATTAAATATGAATCCTGTTCTCCATAACATATATGGAAAATCAGGCTTCCAAGCATACTTTTTTACACATGCACACAAATCTACTCTTTGTTGATTATGACAAGTCAGTCTTTAGCCAGTATTATTTAGCCAGTGTGTCAATAAGACTAGGTTCTAGAAATATTTACTTTTAATAACCTAACAAATGTAGATGGATTACAATATGTGACCTGAACAAGCATTGCAGGCTTGCGGAGTAAAGCGTACTTGGTAACACTGCAAGAGTCCTTCTCCAGGAAATATTGCATGACCTCTTAACTTTGTTGCTTTTGAAGTAGTAAAGATAGTTCAAGGGAAATAATTTGTTCTTGTGTCATCCATTACCCTCGAAAGCCATTCCTGGAGGCAAAGATCATATTGTACCTATAATATCACCACTGTTAGGCCCAGAGGAATGGCAATGGATTTTCTTTTAGTAAATAAAAGCTGGTTCATATTCTCTCTCTCTTTCTTTCTCTCTCTCTCACACACACATATGCGCACACATGAATGCTATCTCTCTCCCTTCCTATCTATCTTTTTTATTAGTATGATAGGTATAGGTATTTGTGGATTAACATTACTACTATTATAGTTCATTGTACATGCTTCCCTTCACTATGCCTAGTCCTAGGATCAATATCTAAATATCCTTACAGGTTTGAAAAGTTGCTATAGGAAAATTAAAGAATCAATTTATCTGACCTATGGTATTTTTAAAGCATAAGAAAATAATTTGTGCTACCTTTGAGAATGTGTGTAGTAAAGATGTCTCCACAAAATGTTCCGTTTATTTTCTTCTTCCTGTACTAAGTATTTCCCTATCAGGTAAATATTATCAGTTTATGTTCAAGTAAATATCAGCATAAAAACAGATAATTAAATACCAATACTTGGAAGATTAGGCAATTGAATATAGGGGACCCAATGATTTTGACTTAGTGATCAGTTGGGGCATCAAAAGTGCTATTTTCATAAGGAGTACAGTATATTTACTTTATTTAATAACTTCTTGATTTATATGTTAAAATTTGACTCATACTGCTTATTTACTGACAACTGAAACATCATTCCAAGTTGGCTGTTTTTCTTTTGTTAAGATATTCACAGATAAAAAAAACATCCTCCTGGCCATGGTTGAAATATTTCCAAAAAAAAGACAAATAACTATTTGTGATCCTGGATCCACAGTTCACTGCATTACTTACTGAAATAAAATGTTTTAAAAGTAATAGCCAGAAGCTGGAAACAACCCAGATGCCCCTCAACTGAAGAATGGATGCAGAAACTGTGGTACATCTATACAATGGAGTATTACTCAGCAATGAAAAATAAGGAAATCATGAAATTTGCAGGTAAATGGTGAGACCTGGAAAGGATCATCCTGAGTGAGTTGTCCCAGAAGCAAAAAGACACACATGGTATATACTCACTCATATAAACATACAATGTAGAATAAACCCACTAAAATCTGTACATCTAAACAAACTAAGCAAAAGAGAGGACCCTAACTAAAATGTTCAATCCCCATCCTGAAAGGCAAAGAGGATGGACATCAGAAGAAAAAGAAAATAGGAAACAACCTCAAAACCTGCTACAGAGGGCCTCTGAAAGCCAGAAGAAAACAGGAAACAACCTTGAAACCTGCCACAGAGGGCCTCTGAAAGCTTCTGCAGTATAGACTGTCAAAGCAGATGCTGAGCCTGATGGCCAAATGATGGGCAGAGTGAATGGAATTTTATGTAAGAAGTGGGAAATAGTAAGAGCTGGAGGGGATGGGAACTCCACAAGCAGAGCAACAGAACAAGATAATTTGAACACAGGGAACTTCCCAGAGACTCATATTCCAACCAAGGACTATTCGTGGAGATAACCTAGAACTCCTGCACAGATGTAGCCCATGGCAGTTCAGTGTCCAAGTGGGTTACATAGTAATGGGAAGAGGGACTGCCTCTGACATAATCTGATTGGCCTGCTCTTTGATCACCTCCCCCTGAGGGGGGAGCAGCCTTACCAGGTCACAGTAGAGGACAATGCAGCCACTTTTGATGAGAACTGATAGACTAAGATCAGAAAGGAGAGGAGAACCTCCCCTATCAGTGGACTTGGGGAGTGGCATGCATGCAGAAAGGAGAGGGAGGGTGGGATCGGGAGGGGAGGAGGGAGGGGCTTATGGGGGGATAAAAAATGAATAAAGTGTAATTAATAAAAAATAAAAAAATAAACAAACACATCCTCCTTGAAAAAAAATTCATTCTATATATAATAGTATAAGTCTCTCTGTAAGAAAACTCTATCACCATTTAATGAATTCACTAATGTATTCTATTCAGCAGGCATACACACCTGACAGAGAGATGCCAAACTTTAATTCTCACAGGCTTTGAAACACTTTTTGTGTAATACAGAGTTAAAATGCAAATTTTAAGTATAACTCAAAATACTCCAAGTCAAATTGGCTATTGAATATAAATATTTATTGCTGTGCTAGTAACACTAAGCTATGGAACAAATTTAAGTTTCAGCAACAGAAGATGAAGAAGAGACATATACATTTGTACACATATACAATCAAAGGAAATTTAAGTTAAAAAAATTCAGGCCAATGAATATGATTAAAGATGGCAATATTAGTCAAATATTAGTCAAGTCAATCTCAGAAACATAAACATAACTTTCTCATTTATGAGTCCTGTGCCTTGTACACACAAAGACATCATTCTGGTATGTATATATTATGTGAAATAGAAGTAAAATGATCTGAAGAGCAAAGTGGACTGATGTGAGAAAGGAGTAAAGGATAAAGATGTTGTCATGGGAAGAATGTACTCAAAGTAAATTATATACTTATCTCACCACATCTAACCAAAATAAGATAAAAAAAGAATAGATAACCCCATGCATGTAAAAAATGTTCAGACGTTTCTCTCAAGCTAAGGTTACTTTCCATCTCTGGCATTTACTAATTAGGTGACTGAAAATTTTGTCAGTCTGTGGTTGCCCAACCTAAAATTGTAGTTACACAGTCAACACAACTTCCTCTAGAATCATTGAGAAAATTAATGGAATGTCACTGTGAAAGTTCTTAGATTTAACCTGTAATTTTCATGACTTAAAACGTTTTCCAGACCCTCACAGCAGTCGTGGAATGCCATTGATTTTATCTCTTCTCTGAGTGATGTTGAATGTTCTTCTCCCCTCATTGTACTTAATATTTCTTTTTGTGATAAGAAAACTTTCTGGAAAAGATGAGCTTTCCAGTGGAATACAATGTAGCTTCTATCTTCCAGCTTTTCCTAGATGACATAAAGACTTCATAGGGTACTACTTATAAGATGAATTAATCCATATAAATGTCCATGCTTGACATATAGAACATACCTCACAACAGAGGAAATGATTTCACAAATCCCAAATTCCTCTTACTATGATTTATGTAACACATTCTCCTCAAGTTTCATGGATAATTAAAAATAAGTTTTAAAAATTTAGAAGGATTTCAATACATTAAAAGGCCAATATTCCTCTTCATTGAATCATTTAAAAGAGAGGAACTTATATTACTACCGATGCCATGGGATCTGAACAGGTTTCCAATATTTCAGAGTGTAAAATGTGTATCAGAAATGATGCGACTAGTAAAATGTATTCATTTGGACTAGCCCAACCATAAATTTAAAAGTATGATTTCGAAATAAGATCCTACCAAATAAGAGGGGAAGGCAATGAAATAAGACACGTCTGGAAAACAGAAAAAGAAGTTAACTAGTCACCTGACTTACCAAAAACTGGGAACTGAGTTTGTTATGGATCTTGGATCCCATTTCCTTCTAAAGATTAGCTGCTTCTGGCAGCAGGGACATATGCAGATGCCAATCCTTGGCAGTGGATTTCAGGCCATTTTCAGCCTGTCATCTAGTTGCTGCCAACCTCTAAGTTATCAGTTGTCTCTCTTACCCCTTCCTGCCATGGAACTATATCAGAACCAGTAAGAGAACTAGGATCATTTTGTGGTAGTATTTGAAGACAACAGAAAAAAATTACATGTGTGTATTAGTTATCCTCTTTGCTGTGACTAAACACCTGAAAGATTCGACCTAAGAGTCAAATGTGTCCTTTAGTCCTATATTTTAAGGAGACACAGCCCATCATGGTGGGCGGGCATGGCAGTAGGACCCTGAGGCGGCAGTTGCATTTCCAAGCTTGGCAAGCAGCAATGGATACTGGTGTCTGCCTCGCTTTCTGCTTTTTATTCCGTTCAGACACCAAGATCATGAGATAGTTTCACCCACATTCTAGGTAGCAATTCTATTTTTGGTTAAATCTTGTTGGAAGCTTGGGTTTCCAGATGTGTGATCCCATGGTGATTCTAAATGACATCAAGATAAATCATCACAAGGAGTGGCAGGAACTACATAGAGGAAACAATAGTAAGGTCCTTACACTACTCAGAGGGAAACTACATAATCAGGGAAATTATTATCGCTACTATCTAACTGAAAATTATGTGAACTATAAGATTAACCCTAGAGGCAATAGAATGTAATAATAATGTGGGCCCAGCTAAGGATAAAAGGTAAACAAACTCAATCTGAACAGCTACTGTTATTGTTACACACAGTTCTGAGTAGCACAAAGTGTATCCTCCCTACAGTAACTGTTTGCATGAAAATTACTGATTGTGGAGATAATTTTATCTCATATCATAAAAGCAGATATTTTTAATGAACAATAATATCCCATCATTTAACTACCTACAGATAACCATGATTATATCCTAGTGCTCTATTTTAATTTCACACATACGCTACAAATTATATTTTAAAAGTTAATAATAGCATTTCCTTTCCAAATAAAAGGAATCAAATATATGAAAATGCCCTATAATTATACATACAATTTTTATATAAAACGTTTTAGCATAATTTTCATAGAATTTAATGTGAGATGATTTTACATAAAATACAATGAATTCAAGCTAACTTGGCCACAGTATCACCTATTATTATTAATTATTAATGTTATTAATTCTGTCCATCATATTTGATGGTCCAATAGTGTCACATTATTTTTAATTTGAATATATTCTAACACAGTTTTCAATCCTAGAATCTAACCTACATTTTACATTAAATGGATGTTTCCTGTCTCTGTAGTCTAGTACTAGATGGGATGGTCTGAGAGTTCAATGTAGGTGTTACATTGATAACATTAGTTACCATGGCGATGGTCAAGTGATTTTGTGCTTAATTTTTTTTAGAATGGCCCTCTGTTGGTATTTGTCTTAGTTATATTTCATGATTATGTTGAGTTTATGAATTTAGAAATAGAAAATTGGAGCATTGCAGCATTGAATCTGTAGATTGCTTTTGGCAGAATGGCATTTTCACTATGTTAATCCTACTGATCCATGAGCACAGGAGATCTTTCCATCTTCTGATATCTTCTTTAGTTGTTTTTATTTTTTGTTTGTTTGTTCAGAGAATTGATTTCTTTTTCATATAAGTCTTTCACTTGCTTGTTTAGAGTCAACTTTATGTTATTTGTGGCTATTCTGAAGGGTGGTGTTTCCCTAATTTCTTTCTCAGCTCATTTTTTTTTTCTTTGTGTACAGGAGAGCTTCCAATTTGTGGTTTTTGTTTTTGTTTTGGTTTTTTTTTTGAGTTATTTTGTACCCAGCCACTTGCTGAATATGTTTATCAGCTGAAGGAGTTCTCTGGTTGAATTTTTGGGGTCCATCATGTATACTATCATATCATCTGCAAATAGTGATACTTTGACTTCGTCCTTTCTTATTGGTATCCCCTTGATCTCCTTTAGATGACTTTTCCTCTATCTAGGACTTCAAGTACTATGTTGAAGAGATACAGAGAGAGTGGGCAGCCTTGCCTTGCACCTGATTTCAGTGGGATTTATTTTAGTTTCTCTCCATTTAATTAGATGTTGGCCATAGGCTTGCTGTATATTGCTTCTACTATGTTTAGGTATGTGTCTTGTATCTCTGATCTCTATAAATCTTAAAAAAAAAAAAATGAACGGGTGCTGGATTTTGTCAAATGCTTTTTCTGCATCTAAGTTGATGATCATGTGTTGGTTTTTTTTTGTTGTTGTTGTTTGTTTTTTTTCTTTCAGTTTTTTTATATAGTGGATTTCCCTATATTGAACCCCTCTGCACGCCTGCGATGAATCCTGTTTGGTTGTGGCAGATGACATCTTTAATGAGCTTTTGGATTTGGTTTGCAAGTATTTTATTGAGTATTTTTGTGTCAGTGTTCATAAGCTAGATTCATCTGAAGTTCTCTTTCTTTGTTGGGTTTTTGTGTGGTTTAGGTATCAAGGTGACTGTGGCCTCAGAGAGTGAGGTTGGTAATGTTCCTTTTGTTTCTATTTTGTGAAATAGTTTAAACAGTATTGGTATTAGCTCTTCTTTGAAGGCTTCATAGAATTCTGTGCTGAAACCATCTGGCCCTGTGCTTTTTATGGGTGGGAGACTTTTGGTGAGAGCTTCAATTTCCTTAAGGAATATAGGACTATTTATTTTATTTACCTGATCTTGATTCAGCCTTGGTAAATGGAAACGATCAAGAAAATTGTCCATTTCATTTAGATTTTCAAATTTTGTTTCATATAGGATTTTGAAGTAAGACCTAATGATGCTTTGGATTTCCTCAGTCTCTGTCATTATGTCCTCCTTTTAATTTCCCATTTTGTTGGTTTGGATTGTGTCCCTCTGCTTTTTAGTTAGTTTGGCTAAGGGTTCATATATCTTGCAGATTTTTTCAAAGGAACAGCTCTTTAAATATTAATTACAGTTTATTCACATTGTATCCCAACTGTGGTACATCTACACAATGGTGTATTATTCATTTATTAAAAACAAGGACATAACAGGATCTCAAGGGCAGGCTGTTTGACACCCCCCCCCAGGGGAGGAGCAGTCTGTTAGGCCACAGAGGAGGACTTTGCAGCCAGCCCTGAAGATACCTGATAAAACAGGGTCAGATGAAAGGGGAGGAGGTCCTCCCCTATCAGGGGACTTGGAAAGGGGCAGGGAGGAGACCAGGGAGGGAGTGTGGGGTTGGGGAGGGAATGAGGGAGCGGGATACAGCTGGGACACAGAGTTAACAAAATGTAACTAAAAAGAAAAATAAAATAAAAAAATAATAATAATTTATCAATAATATACTTTGTCACACACATTTTTCTGTATGTGAGTAGTTGCATTCTTAAAAACAATCGAGAAACATGTTTTTTAATCATTAAAATAAATTAAATTCAATACTCAAAAAAAAAAAAAAAGAAATTTGCAGACAAATGAATAGAAAAAAAATCCTGAGTGAGGCAACCGAGACCTAGAAAGTGAAGCATGGTATATACTTACTTATGAGTGGATTTTAGCTATATAAAACAGGATAACCATACTTCAATCCACAGACCTAACGGAGCTAAGTAACAAAGAGGATCCTAGGGATGATGTGTAATTCTCATTCAGAAGGACAAACAGAATAGACATTTGAAACAGTTGAAGAGAGGGAACAGGATGGGTGCCTACCATACATATCCTCTCAAAGACTCTCTTCACTAGGGGATAGAAGCAGATGCTGAGACTCACAGCGAAACTTTGGGCAGAGATCAGGAAGTCTTATGGAAAAGTGGGGGCCTAGAAGGATCCAGATGGAACAGGAGCTCCACAAGGAGACCAACAAAGCTAAAACATCTTGGGCACGGGGAAGGGGGTGGGCTGCAGAGACTGATGCACCAACCAAGGACCATGCAGGGAGAGGACCTAGGGACCTAAGCCCCCTGTTCAGAGGTAGTCCATATGCAGCTCAGTCTCCATGTGAGCTCCATGTGGGGTCCCTAATAAGGTGAGCAGGAGCTGTCTCTGTCATGGACTATGTAGCCTCTCCTTGATCACATACCCCTGGCAATGCTGCCTTGCCAAGCCATAGAAAAAGAACTTCTAATCAGATATAATATATAAGGCATGAATATTTTTTTGTTTGTTTGTTTTCCTCTTTTTTTTATTTTTATTTTTAGTTACATTTTGTTAACTCTGTGTCCCAGCTGTATCCCGCTCCCTCATTCCCTCCCCAACCCCACACTCCCTCCCTGGTCTCCTCCCTGCCCCTTTCCAAGTCCACTGATAGGGGAGGACCTCCTCCCCTTTCATCTGACCCTGTTTTATCAGGTATCTTCAGGGCTGGCTGCAAAGTCCTCCTCTGTGGCCTAACAGACTGCTAGAATTTTTTTACTATGTGACTTCCATAGCAAAGTTGCATTAAAAATAATAAAGAACAAGATTTTGTTTTTTTTAAAAAAAAAAACATTACTATTGTAATCATAGAAATAAAAAACTCATTCCCCCCCCCAAAAAAAAGAAAAAGAAAAAGAACTTCTAGACAGTTCTGATCAGACTCTATAGGCTGGGGTCAATTGGAAGGGAAGGAGGACTCCCCATTTCTGTGATCCAGGGAAAGGGAATGGGGGAGAAATGAGAAATGGACAGTGGGACTGGGAGGAAATTAGGGAAGGGGCTACGATTAGGATATAAAATAGATAAATTAAAAAGACTAAATTTTAAAAAAGAATACTGTAGCCTTCATTTTTAAAACTACTTTATTTGAAGATTTTAGGCCTCATCCTCCCTTCCAACATCCCAACCCTATGTATGAGAAGGAAGGTTAGTGTGGAGAGAGGGTGCCCTTACTTCTCTCAGTTGTTTAGGGTGAATGGGTTCTTTCAGGGCTACACCAGTCTCTGTCAAAAGCAGACTCAGTCAGGAATCTTCATCAAGTCGCTGAGCCCCAAAGCGTTTCTCTTTGCCTGTCTGCTCAAATCCACTACCCTGTCTGTCTCTCAGGTGTCTCCAAACTGCTCCTCAGCGAACTCCAATGCCTCACACCACAGCTCACCTCTCTCAGCTCTCATAGTTATATTCTCAGAGTCCTAGTCCACACTCACACACGACAATTAACAGGTGTGGACAAATTGTAGCTTACTAAAATCCCACATTTGGGCTTAAAACAAAAACATATTTACATAACATAACCGAGTTTAAAAAGAAAACAAAACTTCTATTACAGAATATAGTCCACTGCAGTGGAGAAGTCACAATAACAGGAGCTGCAGGTATCTGATCTTATTTCATTAGCCTCACTTTAAAAAATCATTAATTTATTATTTATTATAGTTTATTCACTTTGTATCCTGGCTCTAGCCCCTTCCCTCATCTCCTCACAGTCCTACCCTTCCTCCCTCTCTCCCCCTATGTACCTCCCCTAGTCTAATGATAAGGGAGGTCCTCCACCCCTACTTTCTGACCCTATCCTATCAGGTCTCATCAGGACTGGCTGTTGCATTGTCTTCCTCTGTGGCCTGGTAAGGCTGCCCAACCCCAGCTGGAGGTGATCAAAGAGCCAGCCACTGAGTTCATGTCAGAGACAGTCCCTGTTTCCATTACTAGGGAACACAAATGGAGACTGAGCTGTCTATGGGCTACATCTGTGCAGGGAGGTCTAGGTCCTCTTCATGCATGGACCTTGGTTGAAGTATCAGTCTCTGCAGACCCCCCACCCCCGGCACCCAGGCCCAGATATTTTGCCTCTGTTGGTCTCCTTGTGGAGCTCCTGTTTCTTCCAGGTCTTTCTATCTTCCCCCTTCTTTCATAAGATGCCCTGCACTCTGCCCAAAGTTTGGCTATGAGTCTCAGCATCTGCTTTTATAACCTGCTGGGTTGATTCTTTCAGAGGCCCTCTGTGGTGAGTAGGCTCCTGTCCTGTTCCCTGTCTTCTCCTGTTTCCGATGTCTATACTGTTTGCCCTTCTGAATGAGGATTAAGTGTCTTCCCTAGGGTCCTCCTTGTTTACCCTCTTTAGGAGTCTAGATTTTAGTATGTTTATACACATGGTATATACTCACTTATAAGTGGATATTAGCCATAAAATATAGGCTAAACGTACTAGAATCTATAGTCTGTTAGTGTCACTCTTTAGAATCAGAGACAGATGTATACCTGCTGCTCAGCTCCCATTTCCCCCTTACATACCCTTACAGCCCAGGGTTGTAACTAGAGAATGGTTCCACCCACAGTGAATGTGTTTTCCCACTTTAATTAATTCAGTAGAGATAATACCGATGACTGTGACAAGAGGCCTGTCTTTCTTGTGACTCTAGATTTTGTCAAGTTGACAGCTTATACTAACCACATAATCTGAGACCTAAGCATTAAATGTTCTATTCTCAAAACCCTGTTTCACTGTCGGTCACCTATAATTTTAACAGGCTTACTATGCACATATAGCAGTCAAGGAAGGATTGCTCCTTAGCAATGCTTGCCACATGGTTTTGTTGACCCCAGAGTAGAAATTATATATAGCTACTTTCATTTGTAGTGCTGCAAAACCCACTCTTCCCAAAATCCCCACAAAACCAATAAATCTCTACAATTAACTTACACCATTATACTATAACTGGAATATTCCAGGACATTTTGTACTGTATCTATAAATACCTCAATATTTACTTTTAACTTAAATGTATTGTGCTTTCCTCAATATGTGTAAAAGTTGACAAAAGAATAGTTCATGTTTTTATTAGAAATCTTACATAAGAATGGGATCCAAGATGGTGGTGCCTGGAGGACACTCTCTCTGACCATCAGCACAGCAGGATCTACACAGTGGCCAGCAGCTGGAACTCTGGACCCAAAAACACCAGTGATTGTGTTTCCCAGGTGACAGGAAACCCCACAGTGTGGGATTCAATCAGCTTCAGATCACCCAGATAAACCCAGGACCAGTTCCCAGGTCCCACCAGGCACTCAGGCACCAGCCCAGAGCCACACCCTGCCTGCATGCTCTGATCACTGTCCCAGACTGAACTGTGGGCCCCACAACAGCAGAGACTGTGATTTCCAGTCAAAAGAACACCCCATGGGGCAGGAAGCCTTCGGGACAGACCTTAGGTCACCCAGACAATCCCTGGAAAAAGACCCTGGTCCAGCGGGCACCCAGGTGCCAGCCCAAAGTGGGGTGCTTAGCCACCAGCACAGAGCCCTGCTTGTGTGCCCCACTCACCATCCCAGAAAGAACCAAAGGCCCCAGGGCACCAGAGACTCAGTTTCTCTGTCAGAGGGAAGCCCACAGTGAGGGGAAGAGCAGGTCTAACCTCGGAGCACTCAGCGGACACCCCCCCCCCAAAAAAAAAGTTCTTAGGAAAAGTCCCTGGGTTGCTGCAAGTGCCCAAGCACCCTGGCACCTAGTTGCCCAGTCACCAGCAAGGCAGAGCCATGTGTCTGTGCCTGCCTTCTCTACTTACCATCCCAGATGTACCTGCAGACCCCCAAACACCACAGACTTGGGGAAAATATGTTCCAACCCTCAGGACACCCAGCTCCAGAAAAGTTTCTGGGTTCCAAAAGGCCCTATGCTCTGGCCTTTTACTTCACACAGGAGTGCTGTGCTCACCTGCCACTGATTTTGGCTAGGGTACTGAGGCATCCTGTTCCAACTTCAGACCTACCAAAGCCTGAGAGCCATTGGAGCAGCCCTCAGATACTGCTCCAGGGTGCGACCAGTTAACTCAAGCTAAACTGATGAAAGCACAGGACTCAGTGGTTTTACATGAGGGCAGTTTTCCAACAAGTACAGCTTAACAGCAGCACCTGGGGCTCACTAAATTCAGAGCAACAAACCCAGCAGCAGGACAGACATCTCCAGGACTTCTCTTGATGAAAGGAGAGATTTCCTAAACACCACAGTAACCACACATGTCCATATGCCAAAGGTGAATAGTGACAATTCCTGAGAAGCACCACCATTCAGTTGATCATACTCAAAAAGCTGAGGAGATCTTCTTTACAACCCTGCCAAAGGGATTCGCAAACCCCAGGTCTCCAGCAGGCATCAGAAATTAACAAACAGCACCTGGGACAGACAGATAGGTAGAGGCCAGCATAAAAGCACAACCAACAAAAGACAAAGCAGTATGACATCCCCAGGACCCAGGAATCTAGGGACAAGTAGCACTGGACACCCAAACATAAGTGAAATTCAAGAAGATGACCTTACAGCTATGCTTATGAAGAAGTTAATGGAGGAAACAAATAAAATGTGTAAAGAATTGGAGGAAGATAAAATCAAACAGATTATGGCCATCCATAAAGAAATACAGGAAGATTCAGCCAAACAGTTTGTGGCTTTCAGAGAGGAAATGATTAAATCACTAAAAGAAATAAAAGAAACAAAGGATGTTCAAAGAAACAGCTGAAGGAACTGAAGGAAAAACAGGAAAATACATTCAGAGAGGTGAAGGAAATCAACAAAACGATTCAAGATAGAATTGGATAAATTAAAGAAAATACAAACGACAGAAATTATGGAGAGGGAGAACTTGGGAAAGAAAACAGGAACTACAGAGTTAAGCATAACCAACAGACTACAAGAGATGGAAGAAAGAATCTCAGGTATGGAAGATACAATGGAAGAAATTGATATATCCATCAAAGAAAAAAAATAAATCTAAAATATTCCTGACACAAGCCATCCAAGAACTCCAAGACAACATGAAAAGACAAAACCTAAGATGAAAAAGAAGATTGCCTCCTCCAAGGTCCAGAAATATTTTCAACAAAATCATAGAAGAAAATTTCCCCAACTTAAAGGAGAGTCCTATTAGCATACACAAGGCCTACAGAACACATAATAAATTAGACAAGAAAAGAAAATCCTCCTGCCACATAATAGTCAAAACAGTAAGTATACAAAACAAAGAAAAAATACTAAAAGATGCAAGGAGAAAAGGCCAAGTAACATACAATGGCAAACCCAACAGAATCACACCTGACTTCTCCATCCTTATAAACAGAGAAAACAAGATATTTGATGACAAAAACAAATTTCAACAATATCTATACACAAATCTAGCATTACAGAAGATACTAGAAGGAAAAATACAACTCAAGAAAACTAACTACTTTCAAGAACACACAGGAAATAAATAACCTCACTACAGCAAAACAAAAAGTAACCAAGCACACACACTACCACAGCCAACATCAAATCAAAGGATCTAACAGCCACTGGTCATTAATCGCTCTCAACATCAATGCACTCAATTCTCCAAAAAAAGACACAGACTAACAGAATGGATGTGTAAAAAAGACCCAACAATCTGTTGCATACAAGAAACACACCAAGGTCTCAAAGATAGACATTACCTGAGAGTAAAGGGCTGGAAGATGGTTTTTCAAGCAAATGGACCAAGGATGCAAGCAGGAGTAGCCATTCTAATATCTGATAAAATAGACTTTCAATCAAAATTAATCAAAAGTGATGGGGAAGGACACTTCATATTCAACAAGGGTTAAATTGCACAAGGAAGTCATCACAATCCTGAACATCTATGCCCCAAATACAAGAGTACCCACATTTGTAAAAGAAACATTGATAAAATTTAAAACACACATAGATCCCCACACATTAATAGTGGGAGACTTCAACACCCCACTCTCAACAAAGAAGAGGTCAACAAAACAGAAATTAAACAAAGAAACAATAACTCTAACAGAGTTATTAATAAAATGGATCTAACAGACAGCTACAGAACCTTTCACCCAAACACAAAAGAATTTACCTTCTTCTCAGCACCTCATGGAACCTTCTCCAAAACAGACCATATAGTTGGTCACAAAGCCAGCCTCGACAGATATAAGGAGACTGAAATAATCCTATATATACTATCTGTTCACCATGGACTAAAGCTGGACCTTAACAACACACACAGGGAAAGTGAACAACTCGCTACTAAATGACAGCTGGGTCAGGGAAGAAATGAAGAAAAAAATTAAAGTCATCCTAGAATTCTATAAAAATGAAGGCACAACATACCCAAACTTATGAAACATGATGAAAACAGTGCTAAGAGGAAAGTTCATAGCACTAAGTGCCTTCAAGAAGAAATTAAAAACTTCCCATTCAAGCAACTTAATGGCTTCCTAGAGAAAAAAGAAGCAGACACACCAAAGAGGAGTATGTATCTGGAAATAATCAAATTCAGGGCTGAAATCAATCAATTAGAAACAAATAAAACAATTCAAAGAATCAATGAAACCAAGAGCTGGTTTCTTGAGAAAATCAACAAGATAGACAAACCAGTAGTCAAACTAACTAAAAGGCAAAGAGACATTATCCAAATTAACAAAATCAGAAATGAAAAGGGGGACATAACAACCGACACTGAGGAAATCCAAAAATTTGTTAGGACTTACTTAAAAGGTCTATATGCCCCAAAATTTGAAAATCTAAATAAAATGGACAATTTTCTTGATCAATTCCACTTACCAAATCTGAATTAAGACCAGGTAGATGAATTAAATAGTCCTATATCACCTAAGGAACTAGAAGCAGTTATCAAGAGTCTCCCTTCCAAAAAAAAAAGCCCAGGATGAGATGGTTTCAGTGCAGAATTCTACCAGACCTTCAAAGAAGAGCTAACTCCAATTCTCTTCAAACTATTCCACAAAACAGAAACAGAAGGAACACTACCAAACTCATTCTATGAAGCCACAGTCATCTTGGTACCTAAACCTCACAAAGACCCAACAAAGAAAGAGAATTTCAGGCCAATTTTCCTTATGAACATCTGTGCAAAAATACTCAACAAAATACTTGCAAATTGAATACAAGAACACATCAAAGATATCATCCACTATGACCAAGTAGGCTTCAACCCAGGTATGCAGGGGTGGTTCAATATCAATGTGATCCACCATATAAACAAACCAAAAGAAAAAAAAAATACATGATCATCTCCTTAGATGCTGAGAAAGCATTTGACAAAATCCAACATACATTTATGTTTAAAGTCTTGGAGAGATCAGGGTACACATACTTAAACATAGTAAAGACAATATATAGCAAGCACATAGCCAACATCAAACTAAACGGAGAGAAAGTGAAAGCAATCCCACTGACCAAGCAAGTCAAAGACTTGCATTTTCTTTCTCTGAAGAAAGAATTTGAAGAAGATATCAGGAAATTGAAAGACCTCTAGTGGTCATGGCTTGGAAGGATTAACATAATAAAAATGGCCATCCTAACAAAAGCAATCTACAGATTCAATGCAATTCCCATCATATTACCAACACAATTTTTTACAGACCTTGAAAGAAAAAGTCTCAACTTAATATGAAATAACAATGGAAAAAAGATAACATCTTTAACAAATGGTGCTGATCTAACTGGATGTCTACATATAGAACAGAATACCAATAGTACAGGCTCTAAGAGCAACAGTCAATAAATGGGACCTCATGAAACTGCAAAGCTTCTGTAAAGCAAACACACTGATGTCAAAACAAAATGACTGCCTATAGACTGGGAAAGGACCTTCACCAAACCTACATCTAACAGAGGGCTAATATCCAGAATATGAAAAGGACTTAAGAAGTTAAACAGCAATGAATCAAGTAACCCAAATAAAAAATGGGGTACAGAGCTAAACAGAGAATTCTCAATAGAAAAATATCGAATGGCAGAGAAACACTCAAGTACACAACAAGGACATCTGCTCAACCATGTTTATAGCAGCTTTATTTGTAATAGCCAGAAACTGAAACAGCCCAGATGCCCCTCATTTGAGGAATGGATACAGAAATTGTGGTATATCTACACGATGGAATATTACTCAGTGATTAAAAGACAAGGAAATCATGAAATTTGTAGGTAAATGATGGGGACTGGAAAAGATCATCCTGAGTGAGGTATCCCAGAAGCAGAAAGACACACAGGGTATATACTCACTCATAAGTGGATATTAGTCATATAATATAGGATAAACATACTAAATTCTGTACACCTAAGGAAGCTAATCAAGAAGGAGAACTCCGGCTAAGATGCTCAATCTTCATTCAGAAAGGCAAAGAGGATAGACATCGGAGGGCGGGGGGAACAGGGAACAGGACAGGAGCCTACCAGAGAGGGCCTCTGAAAGGCTCTACCCTGCAGGGTATCAAAGCAGATATGAGACTCATAGCCAAACTTTGGGCAGAGTGCAGGGAATCTCATGAAAGAAGTAGGAGATAATAATAACTGGAGAGGACAGGAGCTCCGTAAGTAGGGCAACAGATCCATAAAGTCTGGGCCCATGAGTCTTTTCTGAGACTGATACTCCAGCCAAGGACCACTCATGGATATGGCCTGGAACCACTGCATAGTGGTGGCCCATGGCAGTTTAGTGTCCAAGTGGGTTCCATAGTAATGGGGATAGGGATAGTCTCTGACATGACCTGATTGGCCTGCTCTTGATCACCTCCCCCTGAGGGGGGAGCAGCCATACCAGGCCACAGAGGAAAATAGTGCAGCCACTCCTGATGAGACCTGATAGACTAAGATAAGAGGGAAGAGAAGAAGGACCTTCCTTATGAGTGGACTGGAGGAAGGACATGGGTGGGGAAAAGGGAGGGAGGGGAGGATTGGGAGGGGAGGAGGGAGGCACAGGGGGAACGTAAACTGAATAAACTGTAATTAATAAAAATAAAACAAGTATAAAGAAAAAATCTTATGTAAAATTATTACACCTCACTATAATTTCTGGTGTGTCAACTGTTCCTATCGTAAAACCCTGGGCAATAAGTGTTCCTATATCATTTCTCTAACATTGCATCTTTTCCAAAATATAATATATTTCCAGTGAATTTGAATGAGCAAGTCTACTGTAAAGTTTTAGGTTTGTGTGTGAACTCAAATTTTCAAATAGGCTTATTAAAACTTTCAAATGTTATTGCTATGCATACAATAAGGCTTTATTTAAGTTTATAATATACTGAAAAAATGTCTTACAAAGTAGTCATATCATTTTGTCTTCTTTCCCGAAAAACAAAAAGAGTTTCTTTCGCTTTGTACCTGAACCATCAAATGGTATTGTCACTTTTGTTTTAATTTCATCCTGTCCTTATAGTTATGTAGTTATCTCTCATATTTAATTTTTATTTCATTTATCGATTTCTAATTGATAAGTACTTTTGAAATGTTATTTATCTTTTTGTTTTAATGATTTTTATAAGATCTTTTACATAGTTGATCAGATTTATCTTTTTTTTCTCTTTTTTTTATTTTTTATTTTTTAGTTACATTTTCTTAACTCTGTGTCCCAGCTGTATCCCGCTCCCTCATTCCCTCCCCAACCCCACCCTCCCTCCCTGGTCTCCTCCCTGCCCCTTTTCAAGTCCACTGATAGGGGAGGACCTCCTCCCCTTTCATCTGACCCTGTTTTATCAGGTATCTTCAGGGCTGGCTACAAAGTCCTCCTCTGTGGCCTAACAGACTGCTCCTCCCCGGGGGTGGGGGGGTCAAACAGCCTGCCCTTGAGATCCTGTTAGAAATAGTCCGTGTTCCCCTTACTTTGGAAAATTACTTGGTTACTGAGCTACCACGGGCCACATCCGAGCAGAAGTTCTAGGTTATATCCATAGATGGTCCTTGGTTGAGTGTCAGTCTCAGAAAAGACCCTGTGCCCAGATATGTTTGATCCTTGTAGAGCTCCTATCCTTTCCATATCATACTAACTTCCCTTCTTTCATATGATTCCCTGCACTCTGCCGAGGGTTTGGTTATGAGTCTTAGTGTCTGCTTTGAAACACTGCTAGGTAGAGTCTTTCAGATGCCTTTTGTGGTAGACTCCTGTCATAAGTTCAATGCACATCCCATTAGAAAAGATCATTCTGAGTGAAGTATCCCAGAAGGAGAAAGACAAACTTGGTATATACTCGCTTATATAGACCTACAAGATATGATAAACATAATGAAATCTACACACCTAAAGAAGATAATCAAGAAAGTGGACACATATTTATCTTTTTACTAAAAAATTAAATTGTCATTCGTCCCTCCTTGTGGTGGCCCTTGTTCCCTTCTTTCAGCTCCTTCCATCCTCCTATGTTTTCTTTCAATTTGCAATTTGGTGTCCTGTTTTTCTTTGATTATTATTGTTAAATGTGTGTGGGGGGGTAAAGATATAAATACAACCTAGTGTAGCTTGGATGTATGTATTTCTAAAGCTAAACCAATTGGAGGTGTCCTCCCTGGTAGAGGCTAATTCTCCCTCTCTTGGCAACCAATAATTAATTGCTTCAAGCCCTTTGTCCAGAAATGACAGCCAGAGTAACATCCCACTTTCATGACAGCATGATAGTGTCTTTGCTCAGATCTTCTTTAGGCTGCCATATTATTGAAATATCACGGCTCATTTCCAGGAGGCATCATCTCACAAAAGATTTCCCAGTCCTCTGGCTCTTCTAACTTTCCACCCCTTCTTTCACAGTATAACATGTGCCTTAGATGCAAGAGTGATGTTGAAGATGAACTATTGAGGCTGGGCTCAGTGACTGACAAGGCTCCCCGTACGATCCAATAAAACACACACACACAAACACACACACACACTACATAATAATCATTTGCTTGAGTTGCTGGTTAGAGAAGTCCAGTCCCTCCCAAATTACTATTAGCTATTGCTGTTGTCTTTGATTGCCTCTCAAAGGTTGAAGATAAGGTCCCATTGCTAAAGATATCACTCACTTAAGACAAAAAAAAATCAGAAATTGCTGGCTAAATACAACCTGAAAGCCTCTTTTCTGTGGCCTGACTTTCATAATATTAGAAAATGCTGTGTAAACTTCCAAGCAGGGGAAGCAATCAGTAGCTCTATATGCCTGTGATGCCTGTGAACTACAGCAATGACCTGCATGGGAAGGCGTCTTTAAAGGTGCAGTGGTGGCACACATCTGTAATTATCAACAATTGTCTAAATGGAGTTATGACCAGTAAATAGGAGGGAAATTATACCTGACCCTAGAAACCTAGCTGACTACCTAGGGCTAGTGTAGATTTTAGAAGAGAATTAACTACTGACACTTTACAAGATTATGTTTTTATTGTGTATATTGTCATTTAACATCTCTACCCTTTAACAATTTAATACAGGTGGAGGCGATCAAAGAGCCAGCTCATGAGTACATGTCGGAGACAGTTCCTGTTCCTATTACTGGGAAACCCTCTTGGACACTGAGATGCTATGGGCTACTTCTGTGCAGGTGTTCTAGGTTATCTCCATGCATGGTCCTTGTTTGGAGTATGAGTCTCACAAAAGACCTCTGTGCCCAGATTTTTTGTTTCTGTTGCTCTCCTTGTGGAGCTTCTGCCCCTTCAGGTCTTTCTTCTTTCATAAGGATCCCTGCACCCTGACCAAAATTTGGCTATCAGTCTCAGCATATGTTTTGATACCTTATTGGGTAGAGTCATTCAGAGGCCCACTGTGATAGGCTCCTGTCCTGTTCATTCTTTTCTCCCTCTTCAGATGCCTGTCCTATTTGCCTTTAAGAATGAAGATTGAGCATCTTACCCAGGGTCCTCCTCCTTGATTAGTTTCCTTTAGTGTACAGAATTTAATATGATTATCCTATATTATATATCTAATAACCATTTATAAGTGAGTATATACCATGTATGTCTTTCTGTTTCTGGGATACCTCACTCAGGAAGATCTTTTCTAGTTCCCACCATTTGCCTACAAATTTCATGATTTCCTTGTTTTTAATAGCTGTGTAGTATTCCACTGTGTAAATGTTCACAATTTTTGTATCCATTCCTCAACTGAGGGTTGTTTCCAGCTTCTGGCTATTACAAATAAAACTGCTATGACTGTGGTTGAGCAAATGTATTTGTTGTAGACTTGAGCATCTTTTGGATATATGACTAGGAATGGTATAGCTGGATATTGAAGTAGAACTATTCTTAATTTTTGGATAAAGTGCCAGATTGATTTCCAAAGTGGTTGTATAACTTTTCATTCCCACCAGCAATGGAGTAGGGTTCCACTTTCTCCACATCCTCTCCAGCATGTGTTGTCACTTGAATTTTTCATCTTAGCCAGTCTGATGAGTGTAAGGTGAAATCTCGGGATCGTTTTGATTTGCATTTCCCTAATGACTAAGGATGTTGAGCATTTCTTTAAGTGTTTCTCTGACATTCGATATTCCTCTGCAGAGAATTCTCTGCTTACCTCTGTTCCCCATTTATTAATTGGGTTACTTGATTTGTTGCTGTTTAACATCTTCAGTTCTTTATATATTCTGGATTTCTGCCCTCTGTCAGATATAGGGTCGGTGAAGACCCTTTCCTAATCTGTAGGCTGTCGTTTTTTTCTGACTACAGTGTCCTTTGCTTTACAGAAAGTTTCAGTTTCATGAGGTCCCATTTATTGATTGTTGCTTTTAGAGCCTGTGCTTGTTGGTATTCTGTTCAGGAAGTTGTTTCCTGTGACAATGAATTCAAGACTCTTCCCCAATTTTTCTTCTAACAGGTTTAGTGTGTTCATTTTTATGTTGAGGTCTTTGATCCACTTGGACTTTTAGTTTTGTGCAGGGTGATAAGTATGTGTCTATTTGCATTATTATTGTTATTATTGTTATTATTATTATTATTATTATTATTATTATTATTATTATTATTATT
>NW_026589732.1:6601086-6693691 GCF_907164565.1 Psammomys obesus | reverse complement strand
TTATTATTATTATTATTATTATTATTATTATTATTATTATTATTATTATTATTACTCCTACACATCCAGTTAGACCAGCACCATTTGTTGACGATGCTCTCTTTTTTCCATTGAATGGTTTTGGCATCTTTGTCAAAAATCAGGTGTCCATAAGTGTGTGGGTTTATTTCTGGGTCTTCTATTCGATTTCATTGATCCACCATTCTGTTTCTATGGCAGTACCATGCATTTTTTATTACAGTTGCTCTATAGTGCACCTTGAGATCAGGGATGGAGATACATCCAGAAAATCTTTTATTGTAGAGGATTGTTTTATCAATTCTGGGATTCTTGTTATTCCATATGAAGTTAAGAATTTTTCTTTTGATGTCTGTGAAGTTAACATGTCTGTTTTATAAAAATATATATATGTGTGTGTTTTCCAGTTTTGTGTTTTTATGGTATTTCTGTGTGAATAAATGGGTGTCTCTATATCTGCGTATATTTTTTGTGCCTTTTCTTTGGCTCTCTTTTTATGTTTTTTTCTCATTTTATCCCTTTTCTTTTCTGTTACTCCTTATTGTGTGTGTGTGTGTGTGTTTTCCAATGAAAGAAAAAAGATATGTTGTAGAATTGTGTTGGTGCGAGGTAGGGAGGAGTTGGGATAGGGGAAACTCAAATCAGAATATATTGCATGAAAAAAATATTTTCAATAAAAGTTAGTATCATTAAAAAAGAATAAGAGAAGCAAATGGCACAATACAAAAATAAAAATGTTTCACATTGGTGGCCAGAGATAAGATTTTCATGAATTTACCTCTTCCCTCAGTTTTCTTAACTGGATCATGGAGACATTTGCTTTGAAACTTAAAGTGACTCTTAGCTTATTATCTTCTATATCCTACTAATTTGCCATATGGTCTATGTAGCTTTGTATAACTCTATATTCCTGCCTTTTGTAACCTAGAAAAGAAATATGTTCTCTTAATTCGCTGTAACATTCCTATCCAAAACCTTTAATATTTAGGATGTTTGATCCTATCACCTTTGTGATGGAACACTGAAAAGTGTTGTCCATTTGTAAAATCTAGTCCAAGCCATGGTTTCCTAAGAAAAAACAAACAAACAAATAAGAAACCATGGTTGGCTAACCCAATGCCAGAGCAGTGGTATGTCCTAAATTGAACACAGATTAGAAGAGCTATGAGGGTGTCTACCAGTTTAAACATGGTTCCATTGGAAACATGTCTGGTCACAGGTGGCTTCACTGTTGGCCAGGTAGTAGAGCTATCCTGTGAAAGACAAAATGTGACTGTCTTGTCCAGCAAACCAACTGTCCTTAAATAGACAGGGTTTAACTGGACATTTTAGCACTGAAACTGAGTGAAAATGGGCTCTCTCAAAACATCTTCAATATCTCCATGCCCTGAGAACTGATAAGAAATAGATCTAACAATGAATAATAGCTCTGTGTTGGCTAAATACAGTAAATTATGAGGCTCAATTCTAACAAAACTAGATTAAATTCAAGTACCACATTATGAATTGAAATACTTCCTAGGCCCTTGCCTGGAAATTCTGTCCTTCCGTTGTCATGCAAATTTCCCTCTCTATATGGAGTCCTGGAAAAAATATGGCACCCTCTAACATATTACTGGAGGACACATTAATAAACAGATTTATTATAAAATGTAAGCAGGGTTTTGGAAAAGTGACAGCACCTAATTTGGTGTAATTTGTGGTTAATTTGGTAGGTAAGTGACAGTAAGAGTGATTGATTTTCATGGCTAGGTCTGGGGCTTACAGGGGATTGTTGAGAATCATAGAAAACCTCTAAGGAAACACAAACCTATGAAGGGTGATGCACCTTCACAGAAGGTTGGTGAACCTATACAGAACCGACAATGAGAGTCTAGAAGAGTAAACCCTGCACTCTTATAGTTTTTCTGTATTTTAACCACACCTAATGAAAACCAGAGAGAAAAAAAAATAGGCTGACAAGATAAATACAAGGAAAGTTTACTGTTCTAATTACAGAGAAGAGTATAGAAGTTAGCTAGGGCAAAAAGATTTTTGGCTATTTGAAAATAATAGTTTGACCACACTGTTACCAAGAACACACTAAAACGATGTTTGGGAAACAGAGAAATCTACGGGGATAGTTTTACAGAGTAGCATAAGACTTAGAGGGTTAAATAAGAGCACAAAAAAAGCAAAGTCTAAAATATAAATCCAAGCAATATGGTAACCGCACTCATGGGAACGTGATGCTAAAACTGCAGATTCTACACGGAGACATTCTGAGACATGAGCCTTGATTCCCACAGGAGAAAGAAAGGCATGTGGGGTTTGGCAGATTTTGAGGCCACTTCCTAGCTGGTTTAGCACACATAACTATTCTTGAGGCATGAGGGAAACACAGCTAACATAAAATAAGGTTTAAAAATTAATTTACATGGTCTGTCTGGGTGCAGTAAAATGATTCATCACTCATGTACTGTGGAAAACACTGAATAGTGTTAGCACGGTCTGGGAATGTTAAAATGTTCATGGACTTTGACTGTAAATAACAAGCTTTATTAGATATTTCAGCATATTTATTTTTAATAAAATGTGTTTAGTGAATAACACTGTTGAAAACAATTAAGTGTGAACTTGAAAGAGGAGATATTTAATACTCATTCCATGCTGGTTTAGTGTCTGAGAGGAAAAAACAAAGCCTCAAGCAAATGCACCAGATTGTGCCCATGAAAAACATACACTGTAGGGGAGAAAGTTGATGATGACAAATAACAATATTTTATTAAATATAAAGTCTTAAAAGGTATACTATGAGTCAAGATCTTTAACTAAAAGAATAGTTAAGAAATACATAAATAAAGAGTATCGAACGAATAGTGACATGTTAGAACAACAACTCACAGCAAAAGTTGTTGAGAGCAGATGTATGCAGTGAGGCATGGAGCAGGGTCATGTGAAAGGAAGGTTTACATAATTAGCAAGAGCCTGGATCAGGAAGACGTCCTGTAGCATATCAACAAGCAAAGGACTTGTAACACCTTTTCAGTTACACAGGAGGCCTGTAAGGTCATCTTGGACCAGCCTGGATTCTGGGGGCCAGGGGAAATGTTACTGTTAATTAAAAGTAAAAGCCAGGGCTGATAGGGGAGATCTTCCTCCCCTTCCATCTGACCCTAGCCTATCAGATCTCCTCAGGACTGGCTGCATTGTCTTCCCTTGTGGCCTGGCAAGGTTCCTCCCCTCCTCAGAGGGAGATGATCAAAGAGCCAGCAAAGAAGAGGGAGAGAAGGGGCTACAGCTGGGATACAAAGAGAATAAATTATTAAAAAAATTAAAAAATAATTATACTACATATGATAATAAATAGAAAGATAAATAGATAAAGAAACAAGCAAACAAACAAATGAATGAAGGCCAGGGCTGAGAGGTGGCTCAGTAGGTGAGAGTGTTACTTGTAGGAAACAGGAGGATCTGAGTGTGATCTTTCACACACCTGTGATTGCAGATTTTGGTGGACAGAGTCCTGAAGATCATCATCGCGGCTTGCTTTTTTCTTTTCTTTCTTTCTTTCTTTTCTTTTTTTTTTTTTTTTTTTGTTGTTGTTGCTTGATTTGTTTGTTTGCTTGCTTGCTTGGGACAGAATTTCTCTATGTAGCCTTGCATGTCCTAGAACTCAGCATGTAGACCATGATGGCCTTGAACTCACAGAGATCTGCCTACCTCTGCCTCCCAAGTGCTGCACTTAAAGGTATGCATTACCATTGCTCATCTGGTACCATGTTCCTTGACAGATCCAGTCTCAGAAGAAAAAGATGCAGTGAGAGATCAAGACACCAGATGTTCTCTGAATTTTTCTTACATGGGCAGGAGGATAAACCAAGATACATACAAGCACATATGTTTCTACACATGTAACAAATATATACACAAACACATTACAATAGTGAAGTTGAGGTTGATTGTCAAAAAATGTAAAATTAATACTGATATCCTCAGGTACCAGGTGTAAATGGATAAAATTTGCAGTAAGCATGTTAAATTTCTAACAAGAAAAATTTATGGGTCTTCATGAAAGTAAAGCATCTTCCCTCGGACACTTTAGTCCAGAGGAAGCACTGAAAAACCAAGGTGCTTTCCCTCTGAGGAAAAGCTAAGGAAATGTAGATAGGTGTGTATATTCTTGTCACAGCACAGTGTAGAGTTGTTATTGAAGGTTATGGGAATTTGCAGATAGAAAGATCTGACGTCAAATCTCTGCTTTGTGATTCTATATAGATTTCTAAATTCCTCTGGGCTGGCCCTTTAATAATCACACTAACAGAAGCAACTGTTCTGGTTCTGCAAAAAGCATGTCATAGATACATGAACGAGCTGTATGGACCACAACGCATATGCCATCTCTCTACCTTAACTCTTCATGATTAAGTTGTGTCCATCAGGTCAGAAAGAACAATGGCGAAGATTCAGTATCTACATGACTTTTTCATTATTAAAATGCACTTAGAGAGAAAATGGAATAATTCAGAGTCACGAACATTATCTTAACTTTGCATTTATATCTGTCTAAAATAAAAACTCTGCAATACATGAGCAACTGCCACACTTTAACATGGTCATTCATGGCTATGAGTTTTTTTTTTTTTTTTTCATCCGTCCCATGCTAAACTAAAAGGGAGATAGGAGATATCTATCTATCTATCTATCTATCTATCTATCTATCTATCTTGTATATGATATATGTATATATATATCCTGTATATGATATATGTATATATATCATATATAATCATAATATATATGATATATATACATATCCATTTCCCAATGACGTATTATGATATTAACAGGGAAATAATGCTTTATGTAGAATCAAGAGAGTAAAAATAAACAAAGAGAAGCCAGAAGATTATAGCAGAGCATAGTAAAAAGTTCAGGGGTGAAATTTCAAAGCACTTCTAACTAAGCTATAGAAGTCTAGATTAGCAAACTGACAAATACTACTTTCCACGTGTTAAGACAGTTTGGAAAATAAGACTATGTTTAGTTCACATTAATAGCAAAACGTTTGCAGTCCCTGTAAAGTTTATTATTTAGTTAGTAGACACATGTAAGTTTTGTTTCTTAGCTATGGCATGTCATGTTTATGTATGAAACTAAAATTAAGGAAAACTTCACAGAGGCATATTAACTATGTGATATCCTTATCCATGTAAAATTATTACAAATATATTGTGGTTTTAAATTCGTACTGGTATTTTACATAATATGCAAATTCAGGACAGTTTTTTTTTTTTTTTTTTTTTGTCATAGAAAAAAGGATCTAGGGGGAGGGCAAGACGGAGGTGCCTGGACGACTCTTGTTCTGACCAGCAGCACAGCAGGATCAGCACAGTGACCAGCAGTCAGAACTCATGGCCATAAAACACAAGTGATTGTGTTTCCCAGGTGAGAGGATACCCATGGTGGGGGATTCAATCAGCTTTAACTCACCCAGCTAAACCTCTTAAGAGATCCTGGTTCCGCCAGACACTTGGTCGCCAGCCCAGAGCCACACGCCAGCATGCTCTAATCACTGTCCCAGACGGAACTGTGGGCACCACAACATCAGAGGCTGAGATTTCCAGTCGAGAGATAACCCCAAGGTGCGGGAAATGATTGGGACCAACCTTAGGTCACCCAGACATCCCCTGGAAAAGACTCGGGTTCTGCAGGCACCCCTAGAGCCAGCCCAGAGCCAGAGCCGGGGACCCAGGCTCCAGCACAGAGCCCTGCCTTCGCACGTGATTCGCTGCCTCAGATAGAACTGTGGGCCCCAGGGCACCAGAGACTGAGTTTCACTGTCGGGTGGGTGCAAAACCACAAGCTGGGGAAAGGCTATTCTGATCTAGAGCACTCCACTGATACCACCACCCCAAAAGGTCTCGGGAAAAGATACCCAGTTTCTGCAGACACCCAGGCACCCCATCACCAAAAAGGCAGAAAGGCGGAGCCTCATAAGTCTGTGCCTGCCACAGACAGAAAGGCTATCCCCAAAGCAAAGACTGGGTATCCCTGACAGGAGGAAACCCCAAAGCGGGGGGATCATCAGGTCCAAAACTCTGGACACCCAGCTCCAAAAGACTTTCTGGATTCACGCAGACTCTAGGCTGTAGCCTTCTACTGCAGGCATGAGTTCTGTGCTCACCCGCCATTATTGAGTACCTACAGGGCACTGGGGAACACAGCTGCATCCTCAGAACTACAAAAGCCAGAGAGCCATTACATCAGCCCTGAGATACTGCTCCAAGGATCAACCAGTTATCCCCAGCTAAACTGACAAAACTGTGGGAATCCCTGGTTCTTCAAGAGGGCTACACACAACAATTACATCTTAAGAGCAACAGCTGTGTAAACAAGACCCAAAAATCTGTTGCATACAAGAAACATACCTAAATCAGAAAGATAGACATTACCTGAGAGTAAAGGGCTGGAAGATGGTTTTCCAAGCAAATGGACCCAAGAAGCAAGCAGGAGTAGCCATTCTAATATCTAATAAAGTAGATTTTCAAACAAAATTAATCAAAAGAGATAGAAAAGGACACTTCATACTCATCAAGGGAAAAATCCACCAGGAAGATATCACAATCCTGAACATCTATGCCCCAAATGCAAGGGCACCCACATTTGTAAAAGAAACTTTAATAAAACTTAAACTACACATAGACCCCCACACATTAATAGTGGGAGACTTCAACACCCACTCTCAACAAAGGACAGGTCAACAAAACAGAAATTAAACAAAGAAACAATGTCTCTAACAGAGGTCATGAATCAAATGGACCTCTCAGACATTTACAGAACCTTACACCCAAACACAAAAGAATTTACCTTCTTCTCAGCACCTCATGGAATCTTCTCCAAAATAGACCATATAGTTGGTCACAAAGCAAGCCTCAACAGATACAAGAAGATTGAAATAATCCCTTGTATTATATCTGATCACCATGGACTAAAACTGGACCTCAATGACAAAAATAGCAAAAGGCCTACACACATATGGAAACTGAACAACTTGCTACTAAATGACAGCTGGGTCAGAGAAGAAATAAATTAAAGACTTCCTAGGATTCAATGAAAATGAAGGCACAACATACCCAAACTTATGGGACACAATGAAAGCAGTGCTAAGAGGAAAGTTCATAGCACTAAGTTCCTTCAAAAAGAAATTTGAGACAGCTCATTCAAGCAACTTAATAGCTCACTTAAAAGCCCTAGGGAAAAAAAAAAGAAGCAGATACACCAAAGAGGAGTAGACGGCTGGAAATAATGAAACTCAGGGCTGAAATCAATAAATTAGCAGTAAATAAAACAATTCAAAGAATCAATGAAACCAAGAGCTGGTTCTTTGAAAAAATCAACAAGATAGACAAACCCTTAGCCACACTAACTAAAAGGCAGAGGGACACCACCCAAATCAACAAAATCAAAAACAAAAAGGGGGACATAACCTCAGACACTATAGAAATCCAAACAATAATTAAGTCTTACTTCCAAAGTCTATATGCCACAAAATTTGAAAATCTAAATGAAATGGACAATTTTGTTGATCGATGCTACATGCTAACGCTGAATCAAGACCAGGTAAACCAATTAAATAGTCATATATCCCCTAAGGAAATAGAAGCTGTCATCAAAAGTCTACCATGCAAAAAAAAGCCCAGGAACAGATGGTTTCAGCGCAGAATCTACCTGACCTTCAAAGAAGAGCTAAGACCAATACTCTTCAAACTATTCCACAAGATAGAAACAAAAGGAATACTACCAAACTCATTCTAGGAAGCCACAGTCACCTTGGTACCTAAACCTCAAAAGACCCAACAAAGAAAGAGAATTTCAGGCCAATCTCCCTTATGAACATTGATGCAAAAATACTCAACAAAATACTTGCAATCTGAATCCAAGAACACATCAAAGATATCATCCACTATGACCAAGTAGGCTTTCATCCCAGGCATGCAGGGGTGTTTCAATATATAGAAAACCATCATGTGATCCATCACATAAACAAACTGAAGGAGAAAAACCACATGATCATCTCCTTAGATGCTGAAAAGGCATTTGACAAAATCCAACATCCATTCATGTTTAAAGTATTGGAGAGATCAGGGATACAAGGCACATACCTAAAGATAGTAAAGGCGATATACAGCAAGCCTATAGCCAACATCAAACTCAATGGAGAGAAACTTAAATCATTCCCACTGAAATCAGGGACAAGGCAAGAATGCTTACTCTCTCCATATCTCTTCAACATTGTTCTTGAAGTCCTACCTAGAGTAATAAGACAATTGAAGGAGATCGAGGGGATACAAATTGGAAAGGAAGAAGTAAAATTATCACTATTTGCAGATGATATGATAGTATACCTGAGTGACCCCAAAAACTCTACCAGGGAACTCCTACAACTGATGAACACCTTCAGCAAAGTGGCCGGATACAAAATTAACTCAAAAAAATTCAGTAGTACTCCTGTATACAAAAGACAAAAGTGCTGAGAAAGAAATTAGGGAAACAACACCCTTCACAATAGCCACAAAGGACATAAAGTACCTTGGTGTAACCCTAACCAAGAAAGTCAAAGACTTGTATGAAAAAAATTTCAAGTCTCTGAAGAAAGAATTAGAAGAAGATATGAGAAGATGGAAAGATCTCCCATGCTCATGGCGTGGCAGGATTAATACAGTAAAAATGGCCATCTTACCAAAAGCAATCTACAGATTCAATGCAGTTCCCATCAAATTACCAACACAATTCTTTACAGACCTTGAAAGAAAAATTCTCACCTTCCTATGGAACAACAAGAAACTCAGAATTGCTAAAACAATTCTCTACAGTAAAAGATCTTCAGGAGGTATCTCCATCCCTGATCTCATGTTGTACTATAGAGCAGCAATACTAAAAACTGCATGGTACTGGCATAGAAACAGACTGGTGGATCAATGGAATTGAATAGAAGACCCTGACATAAATCCACACACACTTATGGACACCTGATTTTTGACAAAGATGCCAATTTTTTTTCCCATTCAATGGAAAAAAAAAAAAAAAGACAGCATCTTTAACAAATGGTGCTGGTCTAACTGGATGTCTACATGTAGAAAAATGAAAATAGATCCATACTTATCACCCTGCACAAAACTAAAAGTTCATGTGGATCAAAGACCTCAACATAAAACCAGACACACTAAACCGGTTAGAAGAAAAAGTGGAGAATACCCTTGAACTTATTGGCAGAGGAGACAACTTCCTGAACAGAACACCAACAGCACAGGCTCTAAGAGCAACAATCAATAAATGAGACCTCATGAAACTGAAAAGCTTCTGTAAAGGAAAGGACACTGTCATCAAAACAAAATGACTGCCTACAGATTGGGAAAGAATCTTCACCAACCCTTTTTCTGAAAGAGGGCTAATATCCAATATATATAAAGAACTAAAGAAGTTAAACAGCAACAAATCAAGTAATCCAATTTAAAAAATGGGGAACAGAGGTAAGCAGAGAGTTCTCTGCAGAGGAATATCAAATGGCAGAGAAACACTTAAAGAAATGATCAACCTCATTAGCCATCAGGGAAATGCAAATCAAAATGACCCTAAGATTTCACCTTACACCCATCAGAATGGCTAAGATAAAAAACTCAAGAGACATCACATGCTGGAGAGGTTGTGGAGAAAGGGGAACTCTCCTCTTCTGCAGGTGGGAATATAAACTTGTACACCCACTCTGGAAAGCAATTTGGTGCTTTCTCAGACAACTAGGAATAGCACTTCCTCAAGAGCCAGCTCTACCACTCCTAGGCATATATGGAAAAGATTCTCAAGTACACAAAAAGGACATTTGCTCAACCATGTTTGTAGCAGCCTTATTTGTACTAGCCAGAAGCTGGAAACAGCCCAGATGCCCCTCAGTGGAGGAATGGATGCACAAATTGTGTACATCTACACAACGAAATATTATTCAGCAATAAAAAAACAAGGAAATCATGAAATTTGCAGATAAATGGTGGAATCTGGAAAAGATCATCCTGAGTGAGCTATCCCAGAAGCAGAAAGATATGCACGGTGTATACTCACTCATATACGTAAATAATATAGGATATGCCTACTAAAATCTGTATACCTAAAGAAACTAATCAAGAGGGAGCACTCTTGCAAAAATGCTCAATTCCTATCCAGAAAGGCAAAGAGGTTGTACATCAGAACAAGGAGAAAAGAGGGAAGTCAGGAGCCTGACACAGAGGACCTCTGAAAAGCTCTGCCCTGCAGAATATCAATGTAGATGCTGAGACTTATGGGCAACCTTTGGGCAGAGTGCAGGGAATCTTAGGAAAGAAGTGGGAAACAGCAAGATCTGGAGAGGACAGGAACTCAACAAGGAGAGCAACAGAACCAAAAAATCTGAGCACAGGGGTCTTTCCTGAGACTGATATTCCAACCAAGGACTATGCATGGAGATTACCTAAAACCCCTGCACAGATGTAGCCCATAGCAGTTCAGTATCCAAGTGGGTTCCATTGTAATAGGAACAGAGACTGTCTCTTACATGAACTGATTGGCCTGCTCTTTAATTACCTCCCCCTGAGAGGGAACCAGCATTACCAGGCCACAGAAGAAGACAACACAGCCACTCTGATGAGACCTAATTGACTAGGATCAGAAGGAAGGGAAAGAAGTCCTCTCCTATCAGTGGACTTATGGAGGGGCATGCATGCAAAGGGTGGAGGAAGGGAAGGATTGGGAAGGGACAGAAGGAGGGAGAGAACCACATGGGGGATACAAAGTGAATAAAGTGTGATTAATAAAGAAAAAAAAAGAAAAAAGAAAAAAATGGCCAATAAAGGACAAAAACCTAAGCCCAGAAAAAAAAAAAAGGATCTTCTATTACCATGAGTTTTATATATGTATACACATCTAACCTCTGATAAAAACATACTCAAAGCATATATTGAAAATAAGCTGAAACTTTAGAAAAAAGATTTTTTTTGTTGTTTGTTTTAACCTGTGTTTTACTTATTTCCTCATCACTCTGACCAAAATCTGACAAACATTACTTGTGGGAAGAGGGTTCATTTAGGTTTATGACAATGTTCCCATGGGGGTAGGGCATGTGGTAAGAGCCAGGATGTCCCCATCTGCAAAGACAAGGAAGCAGAGAGGAAAAAACACAGGTGCTCAGCTGGCTTTTTTGAATTAATTTTTTATATTAATTACTGTTTATTTACTTTGTATCCCAGTTGTAGCTCCCTCTCTCATTTTCTCCCAATCCCACCCTCCTTCACTCATCTCCTTCCTGCCCCTCTCTAAGTCCACTGATAGGGGAGGTCCTCCTCCCCTTCCATCCTACCCTAGCTTATCAGGTCTCTTCAGGGCTCAGCTGGCTTTAATATTTATCCTATTTTATTTATTCAAGGACTCTAACCCACAGGATGTTACCATGCATATTCACGGTGGATCTTTCATCTTCAAATAAAACTCTCTTGAGCGTTCTCATAATCTTATTCAAAAGTATATCTCATTAACCATCTAGAGGTTCCATAATACAATCAAGGTAACAATGGATATTAACCATGATGCAGACAACTGATAGGTAAGGTTATAATTTAAACAAACTAAATGCTAAGTAACCATTTGTTAGCATTCAAGAGATTTTCTATTACACAGTTTTTTTTTTTCTAGGTCATTTTTTCCCACTTACCAGTTTTTAAATTTGTAGCTTGTATTTTGAGAAAGGGTATTGCTGTGCAGCCCAGGTGTCCTCAAACTTGTAATCTCCCTGAGTGTTGGATTGCCAACTTTCGGCATCATAACTGACTTTCAGAAATTTCTCATTTTGTATGCTCAGCAATTCTGTGATTGATAATCATGAAGCATACTAATAGCTAAAATTTAAGAAAATCTGACAAAAGAATACAAATAGTATTTTAACATGATAACTGAATATTCTACCTTGTTCCTTTATACCATATAGAAAGCCACACTGACATTTCACAGGGATATGAATAACAAAAGAAGCAAGGGTATCCCTATGAGAAGGATAATGAGATTCTATAATGAGAGACCTTAGAAAGGCCATCCAAAATGCTCTTAGAGCTGATAAATATTTTCAGCAATTAAGGGGACACTTTGTAAATATAGTCAAAACTGATGGCTAGGGAAATCATAGGCCCTAGGGGAGTATATTGATGTTCTGGTTCTAAATAAGCATGTAGTCAAACTACCTTCTAAATAGATTTATGCTGCTCCCTAACTTGTTTAGAGATGTTTCTTATTGTGGTAGATAGTTGTAATACAGATACATTACTGTTAAAATTCTGAGAGTAAGTGAATGACTTCGCTGTAGCAGGATATCTTTATCACCCCCCCCCCCCACACACACACACAGTTCTGGAAACATCACAGAAGAAGGGGCATAAGTGTGTAAGAGCAGAAAGATGGGAAAGTGCCAGGAAGGCTGTCCTCTGGAGATGAAGTGTTTATTGTACACAGGAAGTCCCACCAGTTCCCTACATAAGACTTGAGCAAGATTAAAACAGTCAACAGTTTCACCAAGTGTTAGGGAGAGGCTTTTCAGGCAGTCAATGGATAAATAGGGAATGAAGAGGCATTTTTACTTAGGAATAGGGCCATCAGCATGTTGCCTATACCTTAAGCAATGACCCCAGATCCATGTGCATTTGGGAAGCTCTAATTGAAAGCAATGGTTCAAACAATAAAGAAGAAGAAGAGGAAGAAGAAGAGGAGGAGGAGGACAGGAAGAAGAAACTACAGATTAGATTGAGGTGTGATAGGAGTTTTCTTGGAGTGATTTGGAGGTGGGAGCCAGGGTAGAGATGATCAAAATACTATGTATACATGTATAAAATTTTTAACATTTAAAAAATAAATTTTAGGAGAAATTATCATCACTATGTCTCCTATAAAGACACTGCTCTTAAAACATTAGGAAGCAAAGAAAAAGGACTATTTGACCTTTCAGTAGAGTTAGTTTCTAACCCTAAAAAGATGCTTTCCAAATTTTATTCATCTATAAGACATTCTATACATTTGAACTGTTAAAAATGAAAAAGATTATCATAATCCTCTGATAATTCCCCTGACATAATTATATATACAGGTTTTTCTAGTATCTTTCCTCTTTTCATTTAATTGTTTTTAGCAAGACAATTTATTTTTTTCAGTTTATGTAATTTCTTTTTTGAGTTATTAGTTTCTTCTTATTATTATTATTACAATTTATTCACTTTGTATCCCAGCTGTAGCTCTCTCTCTCTCTCATCTCCTTCCAGTCCCAACCTTTCAACCTCCCTCTCCCCTCAGTCTCCTCTTGTCCACTGATAGGGGAAGTCTTCCTCCCCTACTATCTGACCTTAGCCTGTCAACTCTCATCAGGACTGTCTGCATTTTATCTCTCTATGGCTTAGTATGGACTCCTCACCAGGGAAGGTGATCAAAGAACAGGCAACCAAGTTAATGCCTGTGACTGCCCCTGCTCCCCTTACTAGCGAACCCCTAAGGAGACTGAGCTGCCCAACCTTGGTTGTTTTAAATAAATATATTCCTGCCTTGCTCGAGGAACATTTTTTATTATTTTTAATTTTTGATATTATAATTAGACAATCATCTTTCTTTCCATCATCCTCCCATATATACCTTTTATCTCTCTTTCAAATTCATGGCCCCTTTCCCACTAAGTGTTAAATATAATCTGCTCAGTATAATGTTACTTGCAAATATTTATTCAGAGATGGCCAACAGATTATAGATAATTAATTGGTGTGTTCTTCCCTGGGGAAGCCTGTTTCTCCTGCTCTCAGCATCCTAGGCTGAAAGTAGTACATTGGGAAGACTGAGATCTCCCGTGGTGCTTCTGTCTTTCTTCAGTAGACCAACTTCAAGTCCTTTTTTTTTCTGTTTTTTTTTAATGTTACAAAATTAAGACTTATTATTTGCTGCTTATGGAATGAAACTGAAATTTTATAACAAGATTGACAACTACATGAATCTTGTGACAGATAGAGAAATATTTACCTTCTGGATCTAGACTTATTGTCTCTAACGACAAAATTTTATTCATTTATTTATTCATTGATTACAATTTATTCATTTATAACCACCTCCCTCATCTCTTCCATGTCCCACCCATTCTCCTTGTTCTCCTACTATGCCCCTATCCTAATCCCCTGATGGGGGAGATCCTCCTCCTCTTCTATCTGACCCTAGACTATCAGGTCTCTTCAGGAACGGCTGCATCATCTTCCTCTGTGGCCTGGCAAGGCTGCACCCCCCCCCCATGGGGGGTGATCAAAGTCCCAGCCACTGAGTTTATGTCAGAGACAGCCCCTGTTCCCCTTACTAAAGTACCCACTTGGAGGCTCAGCAGCCTATGGGCTTCCTCAAGCAGGAGGTCTAGGTCATCTATGTATAGTCCTTAGTTGGAGTATCTGTCTCTACAATCTGCTGTGCCCAGTTTTTTTTTTTTTTTTTTTTTTTTTGGCTCTGATGATCTCCTTGTGGAGTTCCTGTACCCTCAAGGTCTTTCTATGTCCCTCTACTTCCATAAGGTTTCCAAAACTCTGCCCAAAGTTTGGCTATGAGTCTTAGTATCTCCTTCAATACCCTGGTAGGTAGAATCTTTCCAGGTCTCCTGTGGAAGGCTCTTGTCCTGTTCTTGTCTTCTCCTGCTTCTGATGTCAATACTGTTTACCCATCTGAGTGAGGTTTCAGCCTCTTCCCTAGGTTTCTCCTTGTTCTTTAGCTTCTTCAGGTCTATAATTCTACATTTTTTATCCTATATTATATGACTAATATCCACTTATAAATGAGTATATACTATATGTGTCTTTTTACTTCTGTATTAACTCACTCAGGATGATCTTTTCTAGTTCCCACCATTTACCTGCAAATTTCATGATTTCCTTGTTTTTAATTGCTGAGTAGTATTCCATTGTGTAAATGTAGCACACTTTCTGTATCCACTCCTCCATTGATGGACATCTATTGTTTTCAGACTCTGGCTATTACAAATAAAGCTGCTATGAACACAGTTGAGCAAATGTCCTTTTTGAATGTGGGGGCATCTTTTGAGTGGTATAGCAGAATCTTGAGGTAGCACTATTCCTAATTTTCTGACAAAGTGCCAGAGAATTCCTTCAGTTGAAAAACAACTTCAGCAAAGTGGCTGAATACAAACTTAACTCAAAAAAGAAAAAAAAATCTGAAGCCTTCCTGTATACAAAAGACAAAGGGGCTGAGAAAGAAATTAGGTAAACAACACCTTTCACAGTAGCCACAAAAGACATAAAGTACCTTGGTGTGACTCTAATTAAGCAAGTGAAAGACCTATATAAAAAACAAAAAACAAAAACAAAACAAAACAAAAAAAAACATAAAACTTCAAGTCTCTGAAGAAAGGAATTGAAAAAGATATCAGAAGATAGAAAGATCTCTGATGCTTGTGGATTAATAGAATTAACATAGTGAAAATGGCCTTCCTACCAAAAACAATCTACAGATTCAATTCAGTTCCCATCAAAATACCAATACAATTATTTCCAGACATTGAAAAAACAATTCTCAATTTTATTCGGAAAAAAAATCTATAATAGCTAAAATAATCCTGTACAATAAAAGGTCTTCTGGAGGTAACTCCATCCCAGATTTGAAAGTGTACTATAGAGCAACAATAATAAAAATGGCATGGTACTGGCATGGAAACAGAATGGAGGATCAATGGAATGAAATAGACGACCTAGATATAAACCCGCACACCTACACATACTTGATTTTTGACAAATAATCCAAAATCATACAATGGAAAAAAGACAGCATCTTCAACAAATGGTGCTCGTATAACTGGATGTGTACCTGTAGAAAAATGCAAATAGATCCATACTTATCACCCTGCTCAAAAGTAAAGTCCATGTGGATCAAAGACATCAACATAAAACCAGACACATTAAATCTGTTAGAAAGAAAAGCAGGGAAGAGCATTGAACTCATTGGCCAAGGAGACAACTTCCTGAAAAGAACACCAACAGCACAGGATCAAAGACCATCAATCAATGGGATCTCTTGAAACTGAAAAGCCTTTGTAAAACAAAGGACACTCTCATCAGAACAAAAGTACAGCTGACAGAGGGCTAATATGCAGAATATATAAAGAACTCAAAAAGTTAAACACCAACAAAGCAAGTAATCCAATTAAAAAAATGGGTACAGAGCTAAACAGAGAATTTTCTACAGAGGAATATTGAATGGCAGGGAAACACTTAATGAAATTCTCAACGTCCTTAGTCATCAGGAAAATGCAAGTCAAAACAACCTTGAGATATTGGTATAATGTTCTTTTGAAATGTATACACCTTACCTTGTTCATTCAAATGCTGATTTCTCCCTCCCCCGCCCCGCCCCATTTCAATCTGGACATTGCATTGTGATACTCATTCTTGGCATGCTGTCTCAACTTGGAGTAAACTTCCAAATAAGGCAACTAGCCACAATGTTGAGCAGGGAAAGGAAGTAGGCGGGAGAGGGGAGGAGCCAGAGGACAGGAAAGAGGGGAGGAGCCTGGACAGGAAAAGGTGGGAGGAGAACGGGTGAGGGAGAGCTAGGAGAGCAGAGCTAGGAAAGATCTTGGAATGACTTGGAGAGATGGACTGGACTTAATGTATCACCAAAAACAAGTATAATGTGGGAAATCTAAATGTTAGGAAACTATGAGAGCTTGGAGATTTAGGAGGGAGTAACTATTGCCCAGCATTGTGTTCTAGGTTAACTAAATAAACCCAGTCTCTGTGTGGTGATTTGGTTATACAGCTGTTTAGGACTAACAGCAGCTTTACTAAAAGATGTATCAATAGTAAATATTAATTGTCACCTACAACATTGAGATCTACTTGAAATTTATCTTTCTAAATGTCATGGGCTAACGCTTTTTCACGGTGGTTAGTAGAGGCATCTCCTACTCTGAAATGTTTAAGTATCATTGATATTGGCTCTTTTGACATCAAAACTGTTTTCTACTCTCATATCTTACATATTTTTCTAGAATATTATAACTGTGTCATGTTTTGGATTTATAAATTAATTAGAGCCTTTCCCTCTTCTGTCTAGGAAACTGCAGCACCATTTCACATACTCATATCTCTTAGTAAGTTTTAAATCATTATTTCTTCCAAGATGTCAAAGAAACTCTGTTTCAATTGTTTTATCTGAAAACCTTTCATCACACATGATTGTTCTCAACTGAAAAAGAAACTTCAATTTTTACATTCTACTTTGATAACTCAAATACTTTCAAGAATTTTTCAATAAGATTAGAGTGCTGAGGATTGAGCCTTCCAGACTAACCTTACTAGGCATGTTCCTCTCAAACAGTGAAAGCAAAGTGCTTACTGCACAGGCACAATGAAGGACCTTCGTTTCATTTCCCCACTCTATGTAAAAACACAATGTAGCAGCATGTACCCAGTGCTAAAGAGGCAGAGACAGGTGGATCCCATGGCCCATGGGATCACCACAGCTACAGAAGGAGAACCTGTAAGAAAAAAAAAAAAAGGATAGAGAACAATAGCAGAACAAAGTCTAAGCCAGTGTGTGTCTTCCATATCTGTACACATAGGCCTGTACACACACCTATACACATATGTACACATACTTGAAACAAATAATATTACACAAGAACTTGAAATTGTGACACAATTTTAATCTTTCTAATATTACTAAGTAGCACAAATATCATTTGAATCTTTAGTAGCATTATCCATACCAATTAAAGCATACTGAACATTTCACTGGGATGTCTGAATAGTATATACTTAACTACAGAATAAGCATAGACCTGCAAGCATGTTTTATACTTGGCTATGTGCTCGGAGATCAGTGTGCTTTCAAGCTTAAGAAGACCAATTTTATTCTATTTTGAATTATTTTCACTTGAAGCTTTAAGGAATTCTAGAACAAGTCAACCTGAATACCTTCCCCTAATTTCCTTTAGTCAGAGTTGCTGCTACCATTCATACTACATCTAAGAAATAAGGTGCGAAGATGGTATTGGCAATAGCAGAGTGCAAGTGACCTGATAGGAAAAATTGGAGAAAGGAAACCCTTTAGGGAAAGCAGGGGAAGTAAATGCAGAAGGAAAAGGGTGGGTAAAATAATTAAAATGTCTAGAGTAAATAATCATACTATTAACTATTTACCCAAATCCATCTGTAATACACATAATGTTGTATATATTGTATATAAAGATTGTACATATATATCTTAATGAGTCTTTGTTATCTGGACTAATAGTGCTTCCTTCAGTCTCTAAGAGCTGGCTCCAAGGAGGGATGGAACCAGGAGTGCTATCCCAGTGCAGCTTCTACATCACATCAAACCAAGTTGACAGGGTAAGCCTTGAGGTGCAGTAGTGGCATGCATATCTTGGCAGTGAGCAACGAATCTCTTATTATATTTAAGACACACTTAATAAGAGAGCGCCAGACCATGCCTGGTACTGGAAACAATTGCTCAGGGCTAATGGAGTCAGGTAATTAAAAGAGATTCTGTAGCTACTGATTCAGTAAACCAGTATAATCCTTAACAACAGTCTATTAATATTTATACTTAAACCCACAGATAATTGTCATCTTTACCCCTCATCAAAGAAACTTCTCTTTGCAACAGATAGAAACCATAAAGAAAACCACAATCCATCATAATGCAGAGTGGGGGAGGCGAGACCCAATGCAAACATCTACAAAACATTCCCAAACCTAAGATTCAGAGAACATTGAGGAAGAGGGGCTAGAAAAATGGAAAGAGCCAGATGATCATGGAATTTTCTATGATATTATATCTTCTAGTAGTATAAGAAGCTATACCCATAAAGTTTTACCAACATGACTATCCAAATGTGAGCTGAATAAGGATAACACCAAAGGACAGGGAAAGAGAACAGAGACCCCAACCCTAGACAGCAACAACAACAAATACACACACACAAATGAAGAAAGAAGGGAACAGAAGAAGCCAGTGTTTTTTTCTAGTGAATAACACACCAATTGTTTTCCCAGTTCTAATTAGTCAGCCCTGAAAACAAGTACACAGAGAGTATTATACAGACGTAACCGGTTATATTTAGGGAAATATATGTGAATACAAAAACACACATGCAATAACAATAGAGACCATGAATTTGTACAAGAGTAGGGAGAAATATATAGGAAGAAGAAGAAAGAGAAATAAAGAACATAATAGAAGAAGGGAGGGAGGGAGGGAGCAAGGAAGGATGAAGGAAAACTCAAAGTCTAGGTAACCAAACCTGATACCTGTCACCCTGACACATGCTTGGTATTAGACTGATCTGTCTCCTTTTGAAGAAACCTGTGGTGGTTTTCTTGGCAAGAAGTTTTCTGTAGGAACTCCCATGAAAATATATATTGTGAAATCTTATTCCTTAAAATTCCATTGCTTTAGGACCTACTGAGTTGCTTGTGAGGGTGGAGGAAATACAGAGTAGGTAGTAGCAGAAGGTGGATATAAATACCACTGGATCAGTTGCAGAAATAAAAATTATAATTTACATAAGTGTTTTTGCTATATTTTGTTAAGAATGTATTTGTATAAGTATTTGTGTTTTCTTTCCTCAATTTTTTTTCACAGTTGTCATATTTAAGTTTAAGAAACTAGAAGAATGACCCTCAAGGGACATTGCCATTGCCACCTATTCTAAATTTATAATGTTTTCAGTTATATGAGGGATATTATACCAGGCTAGGCACAGTTACGACCTTATTAAATATAGACTGTGTTGTCTATTTTACATAGTACAGTTATATCATGTTGGCCATAATCATGACCTGGTTACTGTTTGCATTTAAAAATTGAGCATAGCATAAGGAGATATGATTGTGCGTCAAGTTGATAGGAGGTGGTCTTGTGACAACTATTTTTGGTTGTAAATGTGACTGTATTTGGAATAACTAAAAGCTAAATGGCTGAGTAAAAAAAAATGGCCTTGTTATGTGGTTTTGACAAGAAAATGGAGCAGGAAAAAATGGGATACCAACTCAGTGGCATCAAGAACATCATAAATCTGTTTATTGCACAGCAGTCTTAAAACTACTGTGAATTTGCTCAACCCAGTCTCTTGGTACAAAGAGAGACCTTATAAACCAATGCCACAACCACCTGCTGAGCTCCCAAGAGGCAGATCTAATCCTTAACTAATCTACAGTAGATTACAATCCACAGGGTACAAAGAAAGGTCGTAAGACAAACTTTCCAAGTGAATTTAGACTCAATGGTATTTTGTGGAGCTGTAATGAAGTATCATTCTATGCCACTCAGAGTGTACTCTTGTTTAGCAAAAGCAGGTAAACTAAACGACTGCTATAGTGCTCAGTCATATTTCCAGTCCTGTGCTCCAAATTGGAAATAGTTACTAAGTTGCCTGACAAGCAAAACATGCCTGGTGTAGCATACTGAAAGGTCCAGATAGGCTGCTAGTAAATATCACATCCTTTTCCTCAAGAGTGGGTATGTTATTTATTGTATCAACTCTAATTAATTGCAAAGGAATCTGGAAATCTGATAGGGCGTGAGTAAAGTATATGAGAGCATCAGGAGAAAACATGCACTTTTAAATCTCATGTTTTAAATATTAGTACATGTTTTATGACTACAAGCTTCCTAATGAATGCATCTTAATGTCATCAGTGAATAATAAGCAATGGCACTTGAGCAATTCCACATGATTCTTGGAACCAATGTGATTTATATCAGGCTAGAATACCTTCAAAATAACTATGCCATTCATAATTTTGTTTTACATATCCATTTTGATAATTAAATATAAACAAACAAGCCAGGTAATAAACCATTTACTTAAGGTGAACACTTGCAATGAATACATAATAAACGTTAAACATAAACTATATTATGAATCTAATACATATGTTTCATATGTATTCACGTATGTATTTTTTCTTCGTCTCTCATACAGCACATCCTGGGCACAGTTTCCCCTCCCTCAACTCTTTCAGTCCCATACCTACGTTCCTCTTAAATATAAATTCCTTTGGGAAGTGACAACAGTAAGTGTAGGCTCAGAGAAATATACAACAAAATAAATTGTAAATTGGTCCTAGAAGGATTATAAAATAATTGAGCTGAATGGTTTTGACTTTGTTGTCTCCAATCATAACAAATAACACTTCAAACTGTTTCCTTAAATTTATTTTAAAGATATTGCTCTGTCATTTTGAGTATCAAATAATATATGAGTATCAACTACTAACACAATCTCTTTTTGCTTATACTAAAATGCCTACGAGATACAAATGACTATAGAAACACAAATAATAATAGGGAGCTCTTGTGCCAAAATTCATCTAGAATATAAATTGGAGAAATATAAACAGACTTCATGATGGGTAAAAGATTAATCCAATCTATTTCCTGATGTTAAAACCAGTGTTTGGTGTAAGAAGAGATATGGGATCTTTGCCAATCAATAGAATCAACAATTTCAAATTTAATGTCAATTAATGAATCTTAAAATACAGTTTTAGTAGTAACTGCTCACATTGGCATAGTATGTAATACAATAATGAGCTGAAATTAAGTATCTCATGCTAAGTACAATGCTGAATGTTTAAATACATCAGTCTATCCTGAGTAAGGTAACCCAGAAGAAGAGAGACACATGGTATATAAAAATTTAAAAGTGGATATTAGTCATATAATATAGGGTAAATATACTAAAATCTATATTCCTAAAGAGGCTAAACAACAAGGAGGAACCTAGAGAAACTGCTCAATCTTCACTCAGAAGGGCAAACAGGATAGACACCAAAAGTAGGAGAAGACAGGAAACAAGACAGGAGCCTTCCACAGGAGGCCTCTGAAAGACTCTACCCATCAAGATATCATGGGAGATGCTGAAACTCATAGCCAAATTGGTCAGAGTGCAGGGAACCTGATGAAAGAAGGGGGATAGAAGGATGTGGAGGGGACAGGAACTCCATAAATAGACCAACAGAGCCAAAATACCTGGGCCCTGCAGAGACTGATACTCCAACCAAGGACCATGCGTGGAGATGACCTAGACCCCTGCTCAAAGGAAGCCCATTAGCTGTTCAGTTTCCAAGTGAATTCCTAGTAAGGGGATCAGGGTCTGTCTCTGACATGAGCTCAGTAGCTAGCTCTTTGTTCACCTTCCTCTGCTTTGGGTGGGGGTTGTTGCAGCCTTGCCAGGACACAGAGAAAGATGATGCAGCCAGCCTTGATGAGACCTGATAGGCTAGGGTTAGATAGAAGGGGGGAGGTCCTACCCTTTCAGTGGACTAGGGAAATGGGGGAGAAGAGGGAGGGTGGATGGAACTGGGAGAAGATGAGGGGGTGAAGTCTACAGCCAGGATAAAAAGTGAATACAGATGTAGCCCATGGCAGTTCAGTGTCCAAGTGGGTTACATAGTAATGGGAAGAGGGACTGCCTCTGACATAATCTGATTGGCCTGCTCTTTGATCACCTCTCCCTGAGGGGGGAGCAGCCTTACCAGGCCACAGTAGAGGACAATGCAGCCACTTTTGATGAGACCTGATAGACTAAGATCAGAAAGGAGAGGAGAACCTCCTCTATCAGTGGACTTGGGGAGTGGCATGCATGCAGAAAGGGGAGGGAGGGTGGGATCGAGAGGAGAGGAGGGAGGGGCTTATGGGGAATACAAAATGAATAAAGTGTAATTAATAAAAAAAAGAAAAGAAAAAGTGAATACATTGTAATAAGTAATAAAAAGATTTATGTTATATTTTGTATTCCATAACAAATACATGAGGTAGTCAGTTTGAAAAGAGAAAAAGATTATTTGACTCTTAGTTTGGAGGTTTTAGCCTAGGACTACTTGGTATGGAATGATGTGCATAGAATCAGCAAATGTATCTTTAGAAACCTCACAATACAACTCCAAGCATAGAAGCCATAATATAGTCGTCTATTGAAATAATGAGAAATAGAAGAAAAACATATTAACAGATAAAAATTTATCTTTTTCTGTGGCATACATTCATTTCTTTATAATAGGAAATATATTTTCCTCATAAGTGCTGTACAACAGAAAATCCATAGAGGAAAACATTAGGGAGGAGGTGTGGGAGGAGTTTGAAAGAGCAGAATGAAAATCCAAAATGTCATCCTAATAGGAAGTAAAACATTGATTCACATCTAATATTATTTCTAAATGTCCTCATCAGTCTGGGGCCTCTGTTAGTTTCAGATGCTTCTCATGAAGATATCACTGTCAGGATGAAGACACTAAGCCAGGAAGGCTGGAGTGAGGAGGCAGAGCCACAGGACTCCCTCGGGATTCAGCAGTCTAGCACATATTAAGTTTTGTGATTTTAAAATGTCCAAGTATTTTCAGGTTTGCCTTCTTCCCTCCCTTCCTCCCTTCTTTAATTCCTTCTTCATTTCCTCCTTCCCTCATTCCTAAACTCTTGCTGATATATATATATATATATATATATATATATTTTTCTTTGTATCCCAGCTGTAGCCCCCTCCCTTGTCCCATCCCAATCTCACCCTCCATCCCTCTTCTCCTCCCATGTCCCTCCTGACTTCCACTGATAGGGGAGGTCCTCTTCCCTCCCATCTGACCCTAGCCTATCAGGTCTCATCAGGACTGGCTTCATTGTTTTCCTCTGTGGCCTGGTACAGTTGCACTTCCCCCAGGGGGAGGTGATCAAAGAGCTAGCCACTTTGTTCATGTCAGAGACAGCCCCTGTTCCCCTTACTAGGAAACCCACTTGGAGGCTGAGCTGCCATGGGCTACATCTGAGCAAGGGGTCTAGGGTATCTCCATTCATGGTCCTTCGTTGGAGTATTGGTCTTTACAAAGACCCCTGTGCCCAGATATTTTGGTTCTGTTGCTCTCCTTGTGAAGCTCCTGTAGCATCTTTAAAAAAAAGAGAATGAATTTAAATACCACCCTCTTCCCTCTGCTCCTATGCCCCTCCCCCAGTCCAATGATAGGGGAGTCTCCTCCCCTTCCATCTGACCCTGACCTTAGTCTATCAGGTCTCTTCAGGACTGGCTTCTTTGTCTTCCTCTGTGGACTGGTAAGGCTGCTTTTCTCCCCAGGGAAGGTGATCAAAGAGCCAGCCACTGAGTTCATGTCAGACATAGTCTTTGTTACTATTATTGGCGAACCTTCTTGGACACTGAGCTGCCATGGTCTACTTCTATTCAGGGGTTCTGAGTTATCTTCATGCATGGCCCTTGTTTGGAGTAGCAGTTGTTAAAAGAAAAAGTGGGGAAGACCCTTGAACTCATTGGCACAGGAGAAAACTTCCTGAACAGAACACTAACAGCACAGGCTCAAAGAGCAACAATCAATAGATGGGACCTCATTAAACTGAAAAGCTTCTATAAAGCAAATCACACTGTCATCAGAACATAACGACTGTCTACAGATTGGGAAATTATCTTCACCAACTCTATATCTGACAGAGGGCTAATATCCAGAATATATAAAGAACTTAAAAAGTTAAACAGCATCTGCTTTAATGCCCTGCTGGGTAGATCTTCTCAGAGGCTCTCTCTGGTATGCTCCTGTCCTGTTCCCTTTTTTCTCCTGCTTCTGAAGTGTATCACATTTGCTTTCTGAGTGAAGATTGACCATCTTCCCTGGGGTCCTCCTTCTTGTTTAGCTTCTTTCGGAGTATAGATTTTAGTGTATTTATCCTATATTATATGACTAATACCGACTTAAAAGTGACTATATAACATGTGTGTCTTTCTCCTTCTGGTTTATCTCACTCAGGATAATCTTTTCTAGTTCCCACCATTTACCTCTAAATTTCATAATTTCCTTGATTTTAATTGCTGAGTAGTATTCCATTGTGTAAATGTGCCACAATTTCTGTATACATTCCTCCACTGAGGGACATCTGGGTTGTTTCCAGATTCTGGCTATTATGAATAAAGCTGCTATGAACATAGTTGAGTAAATGTCTCTTGCTGAATTCTTAAAGTTAAAAATTTAGTAATTCTATGTAACTGTTAAAATGCACAAAATATGCTCAAACACAGAAGCATACAATTATATCTTTATAGAATTTAAGGCATATATTTATTAGTATTTGAGAATTTCATCCATGCATATGGTATATTTTAATCACATTCAGTCTCTCATACTTCCATAACTTTCCCCAGATCCATTCCTCCTCTCTTCCTTCATGCAACTTATCTTTTTTTGTTTTTAAATACCCATCTACAGTGGAGTTTGGTTGCCATAACAGGGAGTTCATTCTTTCAGAAATCTGACTCTCTTTCCCCTAACAGCCATCAACAGTCCATAGCTCCTCAGATAGGAGTGGTGGTCCATGATGCCCCACTCTATGTTGGAATGCTGCTTGACTTGTTAATTTGCAAGTCTTGTGCAGGCAGCTCCAGCTGTCAGGACTTCAGGAATGCCTGGTCTTGTGATGTTGGATTTGTATGTTTGACTTGAAAAGTAAATTGTTCCAATGTATATATGCTTTAAAACATTTCATTATTGAAGTTCAGTAGTTTTCCCATTTGAACACATATCAATCACTTAGGCAGAATTTTAGGTATTGTATGGCTTGTCCTATATAATTTAGTAGACTTGAACATCTATTTCCACTTTACAGAAAAGATGTCCAGGGCCTCCAAAAGATGAAATAACTTAGACCAGATAAAAAATAATAATAAGTTGTGATTTTAAGTTGACTGTAAAATACAAACTATTGACAATTATCTTAATCCAAACATTATTCAAACAAGATTTTATAATTTGATATTGAGAGTCGAAGGCTTTGGAAGTCAGTGATGTCCACCACCATACAGTGTACCCAAAGCCTTGAGTGGGTGCAAATATTTTCTATATACACAAGCTTACTGTGTTTGTGCAGTGTTTGCCTAGCAAAAATTATTGCTGTAAAATGTATATTTTAATTATGGTCAAAATATCAAGAATCTGATATTATAAAACTGTGGAGTTTTAGGCAAAAGAATTAATATGGTGATTTCATATTGCAGATTGGAAAGAAATTAACCGTGTTGCCATCACGGTTAAATTATATGTATTGTAAGTAGAAAAAACTGAAAGTTGAGAAAACAATTGTTCATACTTATTAAATGAATATTACCATTGCAGGAGTAAGATTAAACAAGGGACACTGTAGGTAAAGGTACATTATTGACCCTAAATTAACTTCTAAATGATAAAGAAGGATGCTTTGAGGGTAGAACTTTTTAGTAGTTCATAATTTAGCTTAAATTAAAGCAAATATAAGGCAATGAAACATATTGAATTAATGAGTCAAGGTCATGAATCTTTTATATAAAACCACTTTTTAGCTACAGTTCAAGATTTAGAGCAATCTTTTTAATTTTTATATATTAGATACTTTATTTCTCATAAATGTGGTGAAGTCATTTCTTCACATTCTGACTTTATTATTAACTCCACTGCAGTACTCTAAAAATTGTGGTAAAAGTTGTCACTTATTTTTATATGATTTCTAGATTTTACATATTCTCATAAGTTACATGAGCAGTAAGAACATCTCAATTTGATGCAATATAAGTGGAAACACTTATTTCCTATCAGCGAGTATACCAGTGTGGTTAGCATTCCTTGATTTTATTAACGTGACTGTTTTAAAGGATAGTTATAATGTCTTTATTTATAAGTCAGATTTTATTTCTAACTTATATTGCACAAAAGACAAAATTTATACAATCCCACAGTGATGTTTGCCCTCATTTTAAGGTGATAGAGAGGGTAAATACAGATAACATTGTTAGATATACAAGGACCTATGGGCAATTTGTGTGTGTGTGTGTGTGTGTGTGTGTGTAGTATTTATTCTAGCTAACATATTGTTATAATTTAAAAAGAATCCTTTGAATTTCCTTTCTCGACTAATTTAATCATCTGAAAATTGAATTGCCGGTCTATATAAAATCCCTGAGAACTTGCTAATATTTCATATTAAGTAAAGACAGTAGCTGTAAGGTTTCTGCAGTGATTAGCCCCAGGTTGATACGTGGTGTGAAGAAGAACTCAAAGTCAGTTAACACCAGCAGTTTTATTGAAAACTTCCTCACCCAGCATGTTGTGTGTTGGCACTTGTTGTTCAGCATGAAAACTCTTCAGTGAGGTTGCCAAACAATTTGCCCTCTAGACAAGGCAGACCGATATCATCTCTCATCACATTGTTCCACTTTCTTACATGAATAATCTAGCAACATAATTCCTTACAAAAAGGCCTGGATAGGAACAAAGGAATTATAGATCTCCATGTTCTCCTATTTCATTCCTGCTGAGGTTTGCTAACCTCTATTTTCTACCATTTCATTCATGGATAAATATGTTCTGATTCTATCTGTCTCTTCATCTGCTAATACTGACCTGCTACTCTCACAAGCGTCCCCACTTTCTTCCACAAATTACAGATTTCATCTTCATGGAATTTTGTTGATGGTGGTGTTCGGGTGATTGGTTTGGCTTTTGCTTTGTGATTCCTTGGGTTCACCAGTCATGAAACTAGCACTTTTTAGCCATTTGTTCTCATGTATCACCTATATATTTTCTACAGTATAGTGCATTGTTCTCTTAACAGTGTAAAAGTGTTGTACAGTTACTAGCTAGGCAAGAAACAAATAATATTCCTTTATATTTAAGCTATCTTGAGTTTGTTTTCTGTCATTAAAATAAATAAAATCTCTGGAAAATAGTAAAACAGTCTATGTATTTAAAAGATCAAAAACTAATAAAAGTAGAAAAGAATAGTAAAGAATGGCTATTTCCCCATTTTCTTTCTTTGCATATGGACCATGTATATTTTATTTTTTAAATTTATTACAATTTATTCACTTTGTATCCCAGATATAGCCCCCTACCTCATCACCTTCCAATACCTCCCTCCCTCTTCTCCTCCTATGGCCCTCCCCTAGTCCACTGATAGGGGAAGTCCTCCTCCTCATCTATCTGACCCTAGCCTATCAGGTCTCATCAGGACTGGCTGCATTGTCTTCCTCTGTGGCCTGGCAAAGCTGCTCATACCCCTTCAGGGGGAAGTGATCAAAAAGTAGGCCACTGAATTCATGTCAGAGACAGTCCCTATTCCCATTCTTAGGGAACTTACTTGGACACTGAACTGCCGTGGGCTACATCTGTTCAGGGGTTCTAGGTTATCTCCATGAATGGTCCTTTGTTAGAGTATCAGTCCCAGAAAAGATTCCTGGACCCAGATTTTTTGGTTTTGATGCTCTCCTTGAGGAAATCCTGTTCTCTCCAGGTCTTTCTCTCCCCCTCTTTCATAAGATTCCCTGTTTGGAAAGTTTGGCCATGAGTCTTAGCCTCTGCTTTAATACCCTGCTGGGTAGAGTCAGAGGCCCTCTGTGGTAGGCTCCTGTCCTGTTCTGTTTTCTCCCTCTTTCGATGTCTATCACATTTGTCTTTCTGAATGAGGATTGAGCATCTTACCCAGGGTACTCCCTCTTGTTTAGATTCTTTAAGTGTACAGATTTTAGTATGATTTTCAAATATGAGCATTTTACACTATGAATAGCTGAGCTTTCAGAAACATTTTCCAATGAATTTTTGGCTACTCCACATTTGTGGAGTTAGATGATAGGATATTGGTGATATAGCATGCTTATATCTTCTTCTCTAATGTATAGAGAAAGCCAGGCTGTGATTCAGTTCACTCCTAGGAAAGATATGAAGAATAAAAGAGCTTTACTTGCAGAATGTTTTCTCCTTAAAGTCAGCAGTTCAAATAGCAGGAAGCCAAATCATTATGTAATTGTTCTGACAGAAAAGTCAACTATTTAACCTCACATAATCATTAGTACTACATGAAAGGATTAGCAATTAGAGACAGCAATGGTTTTAAAATATTTCAACCTAAGGATAGACACAGTGAACAAAGTGTGAAACTGAACAACCTAGTCTCAATTTTAAACTTCCCTTCACATAATGATAAAGTTATTAATGTCATAGAATGTTGTGAGGCATTAGGGTCAATTAAGCTAGGTCTTATGACTGTAGTCTAATTTTTCTAAGAAAATTGTTCCTGAAATTGTTTCTGAAACAGTCTTACACAAGAGTCTACATTTAAAGACTAACTTACTTTTTCCAGATTGATTACCAACCTATGGAATTACAAAACAATAGTGGGGGCTGACAAGTTAGCTCAGTAGGTAAAAACACTTGCTGCCAAATCTGTCAACTTGAGTTCAATTTCCAGAACAAACATCATAGAAGGAGAGAACTGATCATAGCCACGCATACATATACAGAGAGAGAGAGAGAGAAAGAAAAAGAGTGAGAGAGAAAGAGACAGACAGAAACAGAGAGAAACAGAGACAGGGACAGAGAAAGATTCTTTATATTTTATTTTGATTAATTAATTAATTAATTAATTAATTAACTTTATATATCAACCACAATTTCCCCTTCCTCCTTTCCCTCTAAGTCCTCCTCCACAGCTCTCTACACTATCCACTCCTTTTCCCCTTCTGTTAAGAAAAGGGGACAACACCCATACACATCAATCAGCCTGGGTATATCAAGTTGCAATAAGATTAGGTGCCTTCTCTCATTGAGGCTAGTTAAGACAGCCCAGTAGGAGGGAGGGCTCACAAAGACAGGCAACAGAGTCAGAAACAAACTCTTGTTCCCCTTTTAGAGTCCCACATGAAGACTAAGCTTCACAACTGTCCCGTACGGTCAGAGAGTCTAGGTCAGTCCTATGCATGATCAGTGGTTGGTGGTTCAGTATCAGTGAACCGATATATACCCAGGTTAGTTGACTCTGTAGTTTTTCATATGAAGTTCTTGAACCTCTGACTCTTACAATCCTTCCTCCCCCTCTTCTGCAGGATTCCCCAAGCTCCGCCTAATGTTTGGCTCTGGTTTCCATCAGTTGCTGGGTAAAGCCTCTCTAATGATGATTACACTAGGCTCCTTTCTACAAATATAGCAGAATGTCGTTAACAGTGTCAGGGATAAGCTCCCTCTCATGGCCTGGGTCTCAAGTTGGACAAGTCATTGATAGGTCACTCCTTTGATTTCTGCTCCAGTCTACCTTGCACATCTTGTAGTCAAAACAAATTGTAGGTCAAAGATTTTGTGGCCAAATCGGTGTCACAAACCCTTCACTGGACATTTTGTGTGGTTACAGGTGATGGCTGGTTAATGCTTTATATCCCCCATTTTTAGGAGTCTTAACTAATGTCAGCTTCATAGATTCTTGTGATTTTTTTTTGTTTTTATTGTCCTGGGTTTCTAGCTCTTTCTAGAGATCCACCCTCCATTCCTGTTGTCTTTCCCAGTACTCTCTCCCTATGTCATCCTTCTACCTGATCCCTCCTGTTTTTACCCTCCCTTTCATCCCCCCTTCTCTGTCTTCCCCTGATCATGTCTATTGCATTTCCCTTTCTCAGTGAGATTCACAAATTCTCCTCCCCCTTGTAACTTAGCCTCTTTGGATCTGTGGATTTGCAGCATGCTTATTCTTTACGTTCCTGCTGATACCTACTCATGAGTACACAAAAATGTTTGACTTTCTGGGTCACTCAGGATGATCTTTTCTAGTCTCATCCATTCATAGGCAGATTTCAAGCTGTCATTGTTTTTAATCACTGAGTAATACTCTGTTGTATAAATGTACCAGTGTTTCTTTATCCATTCTTTGGTTGAGGGACATCTAGGCTCTTTCCAGTTTATGACTATTATGAATAGGTTGCTATGAGCATAGTTGAGCAAGTGTCCTTGTGAACGTAAAAGTTTGCACTCCCACCAGCAATGGAGTGCTCCCCTAGCTCCACATCCTCGCCAGCATGAGCTGTCACTTGTGTTATTGATCTTAGCCATCCTGACAGGCATAAGATGGAAACTCCTAGTCCTGATATCTCTAAGACTTTTGTCATGAAAAAGTGTTGGATTTTGTCAGTGGCTTTTTCAGCATCTAAAGATATGGTCCCTTTTTTTTTCAGTTTGTTTATATAGTATATTGCATTGATAGACTTTCATATGCTAAACAATCCCTGCATAACTAGGACAAAGCCTACTTGATCATGGTGGATGTTTTTTTGATGTGTACTTGGATTCTGTTTGAAATTATTTTATTGAGTGTCATTGCATCAATGTTCATAAAGGAAATAGGTCTAATGTTCTCATTCTCTGTGTAGTCTTTGTGTATGTTAAATATCAGGGTGACTGTGACCACATAGAATGAGTTTGACAATTTTCTGTTTCTATTTTGTGGAATAATTTGAAGAGTATTGGTTTTGGCTTTTCTTTGAAAGTCTCTTGAAATTTCATATTAAAACAATAACACTCTGAGAATTTTTGTTTGTTTTTGTGTAGGAGAGTTTTAATGCTGTTTTTATTTCTTAAGGATTACAAAGATATTTAGGTTGTTTACCTGATCGTGATTTAACTAAGAAAATTGTCATTTTTTAATATTTTTCAGTTTTATGAAGTACAAATTTTGTATTAGTACATAATTATTCTTTAGATTTCTCTCTTGTCTGTTATTATATTCACCTGTTCATTTCTGATTTTGTGGGATAATGAATAATTTAAATATTCTCTCTGTCTTTTAGTTAGTTTGCATGAGGGTTTGTCTTGTTGATTTTCTCAATGCACCAACTCTTTGTTTTGTTGATTCTGTGCATTTTTTTCTTTGTTTCTGTTTTATTGATTTCTACTGTGAGTCTGATAATTTCTTTCCATCTACTCCTCTTGAGCGTGTTTGCTTTTTATTGTTCTAGAGATTTTAGGTGTTCTTTAAGTCACTAGTACAAGATCTCAATAATTTCTTTATGGAAGCATGGTGTTATTAATTTTTCTCTTAGCAGTGCTGTCATTGGGCCCCATGAGTTCAGATATGTGTGGATTCCTTTTCATTGAATTCTAGAAAGTCTTTTAACGTTTGTTGTTGTTGTTCTTTGATCCAATGGTCTTTGAGTACAGAGTTCTTCAGTTTCTTTGAGCTTGTAGGCTTTCTATAATTTCTTTCTTTTTTCTTTTCTTTTTTTTTTGGGGGGGGGTGGTTTCCTTCTGGGATGTGAGCCGAGGAGGAAGGCCAGCTGGGTACTTTCTCTGACTCTGTGAGCTAGTAGGCTTTCACCCCAGAATCTGGCTCCTGATTGAACAGTTGGGATTTTCATTTTTTCTTTTTTTAAATTATTTATTAATTTCACTTTATTCACTTTTTATCCCCCCCCAGGGTTTCCTCCCTCTTCCCATCCCAATCCCTCCCTTCCTCTACCCTCTGCATGCATGCCCCTACCCAAGTCCACTGATAGGGGAGGTCTTCTTTTCCTGCCTTCTGATGTTAGTCAATTAGGTCTCATAAGAAGTGGCTGCATTGTCTTCTTCTGTGGCCTGGTAATGCTGGTTCCCCCTCAGGGAGAGGTAATAAAAGAGCAGGCCAATCAGTTCATGTCAGAGACAGTCCCTGTTCCTATTACAATGGAACCCACTTGGATACTGAACTGCCATGGGTTACTTCTGTGCAGGGGTCTTAGGTTATCTCCATGCATAGTCCTTGGAGTATCAGTCTCAGGAAAGACCCCTGTGCTCAGATTTTTTGGTTCTGTTGCTCTCCTTGTCGAGTTCCTGTCCTCTCCAGATCCTAACATTTCCCACTTCTTTCATAAGATTTGCTGCACTCTGCCCAAAGGTTGCGCATAAGCCTCAGCATCTGCATTGATAGTCTGCAGGGCAGAGCTTTTCAGAGGTCCTCTGTGTCAGGCTCCTGACTTGTTCCCTCTTTTCTCCTTCTTCTGATGTCTATCTTCTTTGCTTTCTGGATAGGAATTGAGCATTGTAGCAAGAGTCCTCCCTTTTGATTAGTTTCTTTAGGTGTACAGATTTTAGTAGGCATATCCTATATTATATACCTATAAGAGTGAGTATACACCGTGCGCATCTTTCTGATTCTGGGATAGCTCCCTCAGGATGATCTTTTCCAGATCCCACCATTTACCTGCAAATTTTATGATTTCCTTGTTTTTTATTGCAGAGTAATATTCCATTGTGTAGATATGCCACAATTTGTGCATCCATTCCTCCACTGAGAGGCATCTGGGCTGTTTCCAGCTTCTGGCTATTACAAGTAAGGCTGCTACAAACATGGTTGAGCAAATGTCCTTTTTGTGTACTTGCGCCTCTTTTGGATATATGCCTAGGAGTGGTATGGCTGGATCTTGGGGAAGCGCTATTCCTAGTTGTCTGAGAAAGCACCAGATTGCTTTCCAGAGTGGTTGTACAAGTTTACATTCCCACCAGCAGTGGAGGAGGGTTCCCCTTTCTCCACAACCTCTCCAGCATGTGATGTCTCTTGAGTTTTTTATCTTAGCCATTCTGATGGGTGTAAGGTGAAATCTTAGGGTCGTTTTGATTTGCACATCCCTGATGGTTAATGAGGTTGATCACTTCTTTAAGTGTTTCTCTGCCATTCGATATTCCTCTGCAGAGAATTCTCTGTTTAGCTCTGTACCCCACTTTTTAATTGGATTACTTGGTTTGCTGCTTTTCAGCTTCTTTAGTTCTTTATATATACTGGATATTAGCCCTCTGTCAGATATAGAGTTGGTGAAGATTCTTTATTAGATATTAGAATGGCTACTCCTGCTTGTTTCTTGGGTCCATTTGCTTGGAAAACCATCTTCCCGCCCTTTACTGTCAGGTAATGTGTATCATTGTGATTTAGGTGTGTTTCTTGTATGCAACAGATTGTTGGGTCTTGTTTATGCATCCATTCTATTAGTCCTTGTCTTTTTATTGGAGAATTGAGTCCATTGATGTTGAGGGAGATTAATGACCAGTGGCTGTTAGATCCTTTGTTATTGATGTTGGCCATGGTAGTGTGTTTGTGTGTTTGGCTACTTTTTGTTTTGTTGTAATGAGGTTATTTATTTCCTGTGATTTCTCAAAAGTAGTTAGTTTTCTTGGGTTGTATTTTTCTTTCTAGTATCTTCTGTAACACTGGATTTGTGTGTAGGTATTGTTGAAATTTGTTTTTGACACTGAATATCTTGTTTTCTCCGTCTATGAGTACTGAGAGTTTTGCTGGGTATAGTAGCCTAGGCTCACATCTGTGTTCTCTTAGGATCTGCATGATATCCGTTCAGGCTCTTCTGGCTTTCATAGTTTCTGTTGAGAAGTCAGGTGTGATTCTGATGGGTTTGCCATTATATGATACTTGGCCTTTTTCCCTTGCAGGTTTTAGTATGTTTTCCTTGTTCTGTATACTTACTGTTTTGATTATTATGTGACCGGAGGATTTTCTTTTCTGGTCTAATTTATTAGTAGTTCTGTATGCCTTTTGTATTCTTATAGGCCTCCCCTTTAAATCGGGGAAATTTTCTTCAATGATTTTGTTGAAAGTATTTTCTGGGCCTTGGAGGAGGGAATCTTCTTTTTCCTCTATTCTGATTATTCTTATATTTTGTCTTTTTATATTGTTTTGGATTTCTAGGATGATTTTTGTCAGGAATATTTTAGGTTTATTATTTTCTTTGATAGGTACATTGATTTCTTCCATTGTATCTTTCACAACTGAGATTCTTTCTTCCATCTCTTGTAGTCTGTTGGTTATGCTTACCTCTGTAGTTCCTGTTTTATTTCCTAGGTTCTCCCTCTCCATGATTTCCTCCTTGTGTTTTCTTTAATTTTTCCAATTCTATCTTCAGATCTTGAACTGTTTTGTTGATTTCCTTCACCTGTCCTTTTTCTGTTTTTCCTGATTTTCCTTCAATTTTATTTTCTGTTTTTCCTTCAATTCCTTCAGCTGTTTGTTTGAACATTCCTCAGTTTCTTTTATTTCTTTCAGTGATTTAATCATTTCCTCTCTGAACGCCACAAACTGTTTGGCTGCATCTTCCTGTATTTCTTTACTGATGACCATAATCTGTTTTATTATATCTTCCCCTAATTCTTTACGCATTTTATTTGCTTCATCCATTAACTTCTTCATAACATATATGTAAGGTCATCTTCTTGAATTTCACTTATGTTAGGGTGTCCAGGGCTACTTGCCGCTGGATAACTGGGTTCTGGGGATCCCATGTTGCTTTGCCTTTTGTTGGTTGTGCTTTTTTGTGGGCCTCTATCCATCTCTCTGTCTCAGGTGTTGTCTGTTAATTTCTGGTGCCTGCTGGGTCCTGGAGTGAGGAGAATCCACTTGACGGGGTTCTGAAGTTCTCCCCTGCTTTTTGGGTATGGTCAACTGAATGGTGGTGCTTCTCAGGAATTGTCACAGTTCACTTCAGGTGTATGGACCGGTGTGGTAACTGTGGTGTTCAGGAAGGCTCTCCTCTCATCAGGAGAGGTCCTGGTGATGGCTGCCCTGCTTCTGGGTTTCTTGCTCTGAATTTAGTGAGCAGCAGCTGTTGCTCTTAAGGTGTAAGAACCAGGGATTCTTGAAGAACCAGGGATTCCCATAGTTTTGTTAGTTTAGCAGGGGATAACTGGTTGATCCTTGGAGCAGTATCTGAGGGCTGCTGTAATGACTTTGACTTTTGTAGGTCTGAGGATGCAGCTGTGTGCCCCAGTGCCCTAGAGGTACTCAATAATGGCAGGTAAGCACAGAGCTCATGTCTGCAGTAGAAGGCTAGAGCCTAGAGTCTGCTTGAATCCAGAAAGTCTTTTGGAGTTGGGTGTCCTGAGTGTTGGACCTGATGATCTCCCCGCTTTATGGTTTCCTCCTGACAGGGACACTCAATCTTTGCGTTGTGGACAGCTGTTCTGTCTGTGATGGCGAGTAGAACCCGCAGACACAGACTTACGTGCGTGGCTCTGCCTTTCTGCCTTTCTGGGGTTGGGTGCCTGGGCATCTGCTGAAACTGGGTAATTTTTTTTCCTGAGACCTTTTTGGGGTGGTGATATCTGCTGAGCACTCTGAGATCAGACCAGCCATTCCCCTCCCTGTGGGTTTGCACCCGACAGAGAAACTCAGTCTCTGGTGCCCTGGGGCCCACAATTCTATCTGGGGCAGAAAGTCAGGCACGCAGTTAGGACTCTGTGCAGGCACCTGGGTCCCAGGCTCTGGCTTTGAGCTTGCTCCTGGACGCCCATGGAACCCTGAGTCTTTTCCAGGGAATGTCTGGGTTACCTAAGGTCGGTCCGAATCATTTCCTGCACCGTGGGGTTATCTCTCAACTGGAAATCCCAGCCTCTGATGTTGTGGTGCCACAATTCAATCTGAAACAGTGATCAGAGCACACTGGCATGTGGCTCTGGGCTGGCGACCAAGCGTCTGCGGTTTAGCCGGGTGAGTTAAAGCTGATTGAATCCCCCACCGTGTGGTATCCTCTCACCTGGGAAACATAATCACTTGTGTTTTAGGGCCGTGAGTGTAGACTGCTGGTCAGAACAAGAGTCATCCTGGCACTGCCATCTTGCCAAATTGCTTTTCCTGGTATATTATCTTTTTTTTCTTTCATTTTTTATTAAGTACATTTTATTCACTTTGTATCCCCCCTGTAGTTCCCTTATTTTGCTGTTGAAGTTCAGCTTTAATCCATGGAAGTCTGAAAAGATACAGGAGGTTATTTGAATTTTCTTGGATCTGTTTTCGTGACCAAGTATATGGTCAATTTTGGAGAAGGTTCCATGATGTGCTGAGAAGCAGATAAATTCTTTTGTGTTTGGATGAAATGTTCTGTAGATATCTGTTAGGCCCATTTGAGTCATTATGTCTATTAATTCCATTAATTCTGTGTTTAGTTTAAGTCTTGATGATCTGTGTGTTGGTGAGAGTGGGATATTAAAGTCATCCACTATTAATGTGTGTGGCTCAATGTGTGACTTAAGCTTTAGTAATGTTTCTTTCACCAATGCGAATGCCCATGGACTTGGGGCTTAGATCTTAAAACTGAGATGTCCTCTTAGAGGAGTTTTTTTTTTTTTTTTTTTTTTTCTGTTTGAGTATGTAGTATCCTTTCCCATCTCTTTTGGTTAAGTTTGGTTGAAATTCTGTTTTGCTAGATACTGGAATGGCTACACCAGCTTGCTTCTTGTGTCCGTTTAATGAAAAACTTTTTCCTAGCCCTTTACTTTGAGGTAATGTCTATCTTTGTTGCTGAGATGTGCTTCTTTTATATAGCAACATGGTCGATCCTTTTTTTTTTCCCCACATTCATTTTATTACCTTGTTCTTTGTATTGGAGAATTTAATCCGTTGATGTTGAGAGAGATTAATGACCAATGATTGTTAATTCCTGTTATTTTACAGTTGGTGGTGGTAGTGTGTGTGTGTGTGTGTGTGTGTGTGTGTGTGTGTGTGTGTGTGTGATTCCTTTCTTTTGGTTTGGATGGTGTAAATTTATTTATTGCCCACATTTCTATGAGTGTAGTTAAAACCCTTGGGTTGGAGTTTTTTTTCCGCAGAGCTGGATTTGCTGATAGATCATGTTTAAATTTGGTTTTGTCATGAAATATGTTGTTTCCTTTATCTATGGTGATTGAAAGTTTTGCTGGGTTAGTTGTCTGGGTTGACATCTTCCATCTCTCAGAGACTGCAAGACATCTGCCCAGGCCATTCTGGCTTTTTAGAGTCTCTATTGACCTTTTCCTTTGATGCTTTTTAATATTCTTTCTTTGTTCTGTACATTAGTGTTTTGATTATTATGTGGCAGGAGGATTTTCTTTTCTGGTCCAATCTACTTGGTGTTCTGTAAGCTTCTTGAATGTTTTTAGGTATCGCTTTCCTTATGTTGAGGAAATTTTCTTCTAAGGTTTTGAAAATATATTTTTTGGACCTTGGATGTGGGACTCTTCTCCTTTTTCAATTTCTATTTTTCTTAAATTTAGACTTTTCATAGTGTCCCATATTTCCTGGATGTTTTGTATTGAGTTTTTTTTTGTTTGTTTTTTTGTTTGTTTGTTTGTTTTTTGATTTAACATTTTCTTTGACTGATGTATCAGTTTATCCTATCATATTTTATATGCCTGAGATTTTTTCTTTCATCTCTTGTATTCTGTTGTTGATGATTAGGTCTGTTGTTCCTGTTCTCTTATGTATGTTTTTCATTTCCAGAATTTCCTCAATATGTGTTTTCTTTATTTCTTCTATTTAAGTTTTCAGGTCTTGAACAGTTTTATTCATTTCCTTTATCTGTTTGATTATATTTTTCTGTATTTTAATGGATTTATTCATTTCCTATTTAAGGCCTCTATAATATTAATAAGATTAGATTTAAGGTCATTTTCTTATGCTTCTTATGTGTGGCTATCAGCCACATAAATGTAAAGTTACTGATCCAAAATGGACTTATGATAAGCTGCAATATATTGCCTCCCAGGGATCCTTTACTTGGATACAGGGAATATGTTCTTTTCCTCTCTGAATGGGATACATTTTAGTTATAAAAAAATACATCTGCTCTATTAGAAGGAAGATAGTTAAAAGTCTAAGTCTAGGTTGTTTATAACTTCATTTTCCCCCTTTATTTGAAAAGTTACTGGAGTCATTCTTCTTGGTAGAAAGACATCTTCTTTCATAAGTTATATTTCATCTGATGAAGTTTTCAGTTGCATCAGTAAAATTTTCCATTGCAAGGGTTGTATTATAAAATGATCAAATAATGAAGTCAGGGTTAATAGAAATATGCAATGCACCCAGATCCATTTAACAGACTGTAGATTTAAATCTTTTCTGTCAGGGCAGAGCTCTGATGGTAATTTTGGGTAATTGGTTTCTATATTTTGATATATATCTTTCATACAATTTCCATTTGCCAGAAGTTTTTATCAACTTTGCAAATCTTCATGAACCCAGAACAAGATTAATATAAAATTACATGCAAAAATTATATTTTTATGGTTTTGGGAAAAAAAAGATCAGCCAAGAAAGTAAAAGAAATATTTTCAAGATGGTGAAAGAAGAAAATCAGTACTAAAATCAGCACTGTATTTTGAAAACAACTCTAAATGTACCAAAATAATGATGATGTATGCACTCAAGCATTTCGAGATGCTGAAAGAATCTGTCATGAGGGAATTCACTTGAGAAGGCTTGTGAGTGAAGGGGATCTAATGAGAGAGGTGCCAGTCAAAAATGTGCAATGAGAAAAAAAAAGAAGAATATTAGAAATATGTATACAAAGAATTAATTTTGTACTCTGAAATTCTGTTGAAGAAAATAAAGGTACTAATGACATATACATTTCTTAATTCAACATGAAAGAAGCTGCAGTCTGTTTCCTATACATACCATTTTTTCTTTAGTTATTTATTTTATTTTTATTAATTACAGTTTATTCACTTTGTATACCCACTGTAGCTCCTTCCCTCTTCCCTCCCAATCTCAACCTCCCTCCCTCTTCCACACACATGCCCTTCCCCCAGTCCACTGATAAGGGAGGTCCTCCTCCTCTTTCCTCTGATCCTTCTCTATCAGGTCTCATCAGGAGTGGCTGCATCATCTTCCTCTGTGGCCTGGTAATGCTGCACTTCCCTCAGGGGGAGGTGATCAAAGAGCAGGCCAATCAGCTCCTGTCAGAGACAGTCCCTGTCCCCATTACTATGGAACCCACTTGGACACTGAACTGAACCATGGGATACTTCTCTGCAGGGTTTCCAGGCAATCTCCATGAGTGGTCCTTGGCTGGAGTATATGTCTCAAAAAAGACCCATGTGCCTAGAATTTATGGATCTGTTGCTCTCCTTGTGGAGCTCCTGTCCTCTACATATCTTACTATTTCCCACTTTTTCATGAGATTCCCTGCACTCTGTCCAAAGTTTGGCTATGAGTCTCAGCATCTGTCTCAAAACCCTGCAGAATAGAGGGTATTGACAGACCCTCTGTAGTAAGCTCCTGTCCAGTTCCCTGTTTTCTCCCTCCTCTGAGGTCCTCTTTGCCTTTCTGAATGGGGACTGAGCATCTTAGCCAGAATCCTCCTTCTTAATTAGCTTCCTTAGGCGTACAGATTTTAGTATGTTTATCCTATATTATATGTCTAATATCCACTTATGAGTGAGTATATACCCTGTGTATATACTCTTCTGCTTTCTGCTTCTGGGACACCTTACTCAGGATGATCTTTTCCAGTTCTCACCATTTACCTGCAAATTTCACGATTTCCTTTTTTTTTGTTTGTTTGTTTGTTTTTGTTTTGTTTTGTTTTGTTTTATTGCTGAACAGTATTCCATTGTGTAGATGTACCACAATATCTGTATCCATTCCTCAACTGAGGGGCATGTGGGTTGTTTCCAGCTTCTGGATATTACAAATAAAGTTGCTACAAACATGACTGAGCAAATATCCTTGTTGTATACTTGAGAATATTTTGGATATATGCCTAGGAGTGGTATAGGTGGATCTTGAGGAAGCACCAGATTGGGACCTCGTGAAACTGAAAAGCTTCTGTAAAGGACATTGTTGTCAAAACAAATTGATCTTTACCCACCCTATATCTGACGGAGGGCTAATATCCAGTATAGATAAAGAACTCAAGAAGTTAAAGAGCAACAAATCAAGTAATTCAATTAAAAATGGGGAACAGAGCTAAATAGAAAATTCTCAGTGGAGGAATATTGAATGGCAGAAAAACACTTAAAGAAATGTTCAACATCCTTAGTCATCAGGGAAAGGCAAATCAAAAGGACCCTGAGATTTCACCTTACACCCATCAGAATGGCTAAGATCAAAAACTCAAGAGACAACACATGCTGGAGAGGATGTGGAAAAGGGGAACCCTCCTCCACTGCTGGTAGGAATGTAAACTTGTACATACCATCTTTTTCTTCTTAGATTAAGTGTTTTAAGATGTTAGGAGCACATCACAGAGCCAAATCCTGAATGTAACATAAAATAAACAAAAGAATAAAAGTGATTTACCCACAATTTCATTCCAAGATATGCTTCAGTAAGATATCCAGTTCCAACTAATTTCCTAATCTTAAATTATGACACATCACCCATAAGTTTTACCCTAGAGATCAAACTTTTAACACATTTTCATTTGAGGGACATTTAAAATACAAATTATTTGAGACAATCACAAGTAAAATTATAAATACAAGATAAACTATGAGTAATTATTTCTTGATTGTGCCTCAAAGAGCAAAAAATAATAGGTTGGGATAAAGAGAAAAAGATATGGAGACAACATATTCACTGGAGTACAAAATGTGGTGGAAAACTCAATAATATAAGATGATTAAAAAGTCATACTAGAAAGCAAAATTTTCAAGCTATACTGCAAAGAAAACTTAAATATATGTTATCCACAAGGTATGCACTTTAATTATGCAAAGCCATGCAAGCATTTACCATATTAAAATGGTACGGTTAAGTTACTGTTAGAGATATAAATAGCCAAAAAAGGAGTCTTCTGTATAGGGAAAATATGTTGTAATAAAAAAAAAAAAAACATAATTACAGACACTTTCATAGTTAGGGTTCCTATTACTTTGACAAACCCCTGTGACCAAAAAGCAAGTTGGGGAGAAAAGAGTTTATTTGGCTTACACCTCCACTATTTATTATTGAAGGATATCAGGACTGGAATTCATACCAGTCAGAATCCTAGAGACAAAAGCTGATACAGAAACCATACTGATTATTGGCTTGCTTCTCCTGGCTTGTTCAGACTGCTTTCTTATAGAACCCAGGACCACTAACCCAAGGATGGTACTACCCATAATGGGCTAGGCCCTCCTCCCATTTATCAATAATTGAAATACTGCCTAAGATCTGAATATCCTAAAGGCATTTCCTCAGCTGAGGCTCTTTCCACTTTAATGACTCAAACTCTCAAATTGACAGACAAAACCAGTCAGTATAGATACAAAAACAATAAAAATGTGATACAATAAATTAAAATTACATGAAGTTGAAAAGGTAGAGGGTTAAGAAAATAGTAAGTACTACTTAGATGGATATTTTGGAACTAATAGATAGTAACAGATTAAAACACTAATCACCATTAAAAAAATAGAAACATTTGGGAGAGAGATGTACTGAAATTGTTTCAAATCCAGCCTGATAAACAAAGCAGTCTACACAAAATGTTTCTGCCTTAAAAACCAAGAAAGAAAATGATAGATTTTTTTTCAATCACTATATTCAATAGTTCTAATGCATATTTCTAGAAATCTATGACAAATAAGACTTAGTACATGGTGCTAGTGTCAAATTAATGTCCTTTTTTGCTTGAACATTACTGGCTCACCCATCTTCTCACTCTATGGATTATTGTCCTCTTTTGCTGGCTTATGTTTGGTTGCATGTTTTTTGGAGACAAGATCTTATATAGCCTGGGGTCTTATCAAATTTGCTTTGTAGCCAGGGATGATGTTGAATTGTTGATCCTATTGGCCTTCGTTGAATGCTGCTGTTGTGGGTGACACTACCGTGCCATCCCTTTTGCTCGAATTCTCCTTGTAGGAAGTACCAAGATACACACGAACCATCTACCAGGAAATACTACGGTACATGTTGTAGTTTCAGATTAAGCAGAGATACAAAGTGAAGAAATTGCAATAAATAAATATATAAATATATGAAAATATTTAAATATAAATAAAATTGTAAAAATTAAAAAAATTTACAATGTTTTAGTCACCATCCTAAACACAGTCAAGGGAAGCCCAGGACAAAAAGAGAAAGGAATCTATTGTTTACAAGAACACTTAAACCCATTTTTGACAAATTCCAGGTATCAGTATGGACCATTAAAAATAAAACAGTTTATATAAATGTTATTTTTCAATTTAACTTGTTTAAAGAGACAACAAACTCAATAAAATGTATAAAATATTCAAAGACAAGAAAACAAAACAATATCAATTAAGCACAAATTATGGTACTAAATAATAGTAATCATCAAGTAAATATTTAATTTTACAGTGAGGTAATGCTTCGAATTTTTTGGAATGGCAAAAGTATTTGAAATTTCAAATATATATACAGGAATATCGACACCTACCTCATAAAACTGAAATAATAACATATATGGAGATGTATGTTCACTGGTGCTCCATAAACAGGTTAATAGACGGATTGTGGATAGATGGAAAGATAGATAAATGCCTAGACAGATGACACACTAATTTTAACCTTGTCAACCAGAGCAATAAAGATATAATTGCACAAAAATCCTGTAGAGCTGTCGATCAGATTAAAGACATGTTCTAATGATGTCAACGGAAAGGAAGCACCTATCCATCCATGCTGAGAAGTAAGGAAAACGATGCCAGACCAAAGAAGTTCGACACAGATGCATGCATGTTTAGTTTTCCAAGAAGTCCAAGAGCAGGCTGGCTAAGAACAGACTGATAGACACTGGAGGAGTGATTGTCTCTCTTTTAATGGGGCGTGAGGAAATAATCTGTAGTAATGGAAATATTCTATATCTTTACTCTGGTGCAGTTTTAAGTGAGTAGATTCACTTTCAAGGCTCTTATGAATCTACAGTTTACTACATGAAGGTCATGTTTCTATATAATGAAATATTCAGAGGTTTGTGGTGTTAACCATATATTAAGTAGTTAACTCATCTTTTAGAATAGTTATAATGCATTTTGTATTATGATTTTAAGTTATGGTTATCGTTTGTGTAAATACGTTCTGTATTTGAAGGTAGCAAATATTACATTTTTATTCATTCAAACTAAAATACAGATTTGGCATTCTATTTAACCTGCATACATCATGTATTTATTCATGATTAATTTTTTCACTCTTAAGTATTATAATTGCTAGCAAAACATTCCAGTATTAATGCTATCATATAAATTACAATCTACGAGGATAAAGATTGGTAAGAGAGTCACAAATAATTTTGAACTAGCCATTATATATAATGTCTATAGAGCCTGAGGGGTCCTCATTGACTCAGTTGTGAGACTTGGGCATTCTATTTTTTAAATTTACATTTTATATTAATTACAGTTTATTCACTTTGTATTCCAGCTGTAGCCCTCTCACTCATTCCCTCCCAATTCTACCCTCTTTTCTGCCCATGCCCCTCCCCAAGTCCACAGATAGGGGAGGTATTCCTCCCCTTGCATCTGAACCTAGCCTATCAGGTCTCATCAGGACTGGCTGCATTGTCTTCCTCTGCAGCCTGACAAGGCTGCTCCCCCATCAGAGGGAGGTGATCAAAGAGTAGGTCAATCAGTTCATGTTAGAGACAGTTCCTGTTTCACTTCCTAGAGTACACACATGGAGACTAAGCTGTCATGGGCTACATCTGTTTAGGGGTTCTAGGTTATCTCCATGCATGGCCCTTGGTTGGGGTATCAGTCTCAGAAAAAAACACTGTGCCCATATTTTTTTGTTCTGCTGCTCTCCTTGTTGAGCTCCTGACCTCTCCTGGTCTTCCTATCTTCCCATTCTTTCATAAGATTACCTGTACTCTGCCCAAGTTTGGCTATGTCTCAGAATCTGCTTTGATACCCTGCTGGGTAGTCTTTCAGAGGTCCTCTGTGGTAGGCTCCTGTTCCCTGTTTCCTCCCTCTTCTGATATCCTTACTGTTTGCCTTTCTGAATGAGGATTGATTATCTTACCCATAGTTCTCCTTCTTGCTTAGCTTCTTTAGCTGTACTGATTTTAGTATGCTTGACCTATATTGTATGTCTAATATCTATTTATAAGTGAGTATATATTATGTGTTTCTTTCTGCTTCTGGGATACCTCACTCAGGATGATCTTTTCTTGTTCCCACCATTTGCCTGCAAATTTCATGATCTCCTTGTTTTTAATAGCTGTTTTAATTTTCATTGTGTAAATGTACAACAATTTCTGTATCCATTCCTCCATTGAGATGCATCTGGGTTGTTTCCAGGTTCTGCCTATGACAAATAAAGCTACTATGACCATGGTTGAGCAAATGTCCTTGTTTTATACTGAAGCATCTTTTGGATATATGTCTATGAGTGGTATAGCTGGATCTTGAGGAAGCACTATTCCTACTTGTCTGAGAAAGCACAAGATTGATTTCCAAAGTGGTTGTACAAAGTTTACATTCCCACCAGCGTGGAGTAGCATTCCCCTTTCTCTACATCCTCTCCAGAATGTGTTGTCACTTGAGTTTTTGACCTTAGCAATTCTGATGGGTGTAAGGTGAAATTTCAGGTTCATTTTGATTTGCATTTCCCTGATGACTAAGGATAGTGAGCATTTCTTTAAGTGTTTCTCTGCTTTTTGGTTTTCCTCTATTGAGAATTCTCTGTTTAGCTCTGTACCCCATTTTTAATTGGATTACTTGGTTTATAAGTGGTATTAGACATACAATATAAGATAAACATACTAAAATCTGTTCACTTAAAGAAACTAAGGAAGAGGGAGGACCCTGGGTAAGATGATAATTCCTCATTCAGAAAGGCAAATGGGATAGACGTCAAAAGAGGGAGAAAACTGGAAGCCACCAGAGAGGGCCTCTGAAAGACTCTACCCATCAGAGTATCAATGCAGATGCTGAGACTCATAGGCAATATTTGGGCAGAGTGCACGGAATCTTACCAAAGAAGGGGAGATAAAAGACCTGGAGGGGAAAAAGTTCCACAAGGAGAGCAAAAGAACCAAGAAATCTGGGAGCAGGTGTCCTTTCTGAGACTGATACTCCCACCAAGGTCCATGCATTGTGATAACCTAGAACTTCTTCACAGATGTAACCCATGGCATCTCAGTATCCAAGTGGATAACCTAGTAAGGGAACAGGGATTGTTTCTGACATGAACTCAGTGGCTGGATTTTTGATCACCTCCTCCTGAGTTGGAAGCAGCCTTACCAGGCCACAGAGGAAGACAATGCAGCCAGTACTGAAGAGACCTAGGGTAAGATGGAAGGTGAGGAGGACCTCTCCTATCAGTAGAGTGGGGGCAGGTTTTGGAGGAGAAGAGGGAGGGCAGGAGAGATTGGGAGGCCAAAAAGGAAGGACTACAACTGGGATACAAAGTGAGTAAATTGTAACTAAATATAAATAAATAAGAACATTTTGAATGCCAATGATAAGCCAGTCATTCTAAGATTGTGTGGGTCATAAGAAACTGTAGCAGTTTGAGCATCTTGTCTCTAGGGGGAAGCTATATATAGGAAAGGAAGCTGAAGTAAATTATAATGAGTTTCTTTTTAAATTAAGATCATAATTAAACATATTCAGAGGTTAAGAAGTGGTGATCTTATCAAAGTAGTAATAAACTGTACAGAAATTACAAAGATATTTTCCCAAACAAGTTATCTTAAGAGAAAAAAACTTACAGATCGTAATCATAACTATACTTATCTTCACAATAATGATGGAGATGCCACTCAGTCTCACTCTAAGGAAGGAGAAATGCCTTCATTTTGTGATATTAAATGTCCTGATAAACAAAACTCAGTGAACAAAAGAAATGCAGAATACTCACTAAGTTATGCTTTGGATAGAGGATACATGTCACCAGTCGCTGCAAGCTGTGATTTCTTAGCATGGCTCAGTTTCTTTCATGCAGTGGTGGCCAACGTAAGTTTTTAGATTGCCCTAGTGGTTGGGTTTCACTGCACAAGAATAAGAACAGGACAGAAAAAGTCATTCTTACATAATGAAGAAAGATAATTAAGATAGTACCAAGGAGATAAAAGCATGGGTGATTTAAAATAATGACTAACAGGACAAATACAACTCAAAACAAGGAACAAAGGAACATTTTATTTTCTGGAAAATAAACTTGAAATCATGAGTTTTCTCCTTAATCCCCAGCATCTTTCGTGTACTGCAAAACTGAGAAAGAACAGCTGGCCTAGAGCTGTGCATGCTTTTCCTGAAGCAGATGATGGCCTCCCAAAGGACACACTAAGTTACAAGTAATGTCAGAATGTGCATTTGGGTTTAGGGAGCAGGCAGTTGGATCTCTCACATTGCCACAGTGAGTTAGGAGTTCGGGGAAATGCTCTCCTGCCATATGGGGATCACTGACTTCAGGAGGTTCAAATATTGTTATAATTTCCATAGTCTTCTCAGGATTATTTACAGAAAACTTTCACAGGAGTAAATCTCAAAAATAAAGTGAAAGAAAAATAACAATGTATACATTTTTTAAAGAGTTCAGTGCTTCTATTGTTCTTCCCTTGAATTAGCACAATAATGATGGCGCACACATTTCAAATGCAATCTCCTTCTCTGCTACCTCCAGCTTGGTCACAAAACACACATCATGATACAGGCTAGGGTAATCAACAAGCAACCCTTTGTGTTTGTATTGCCACTCTGAATAATCAAATTCCTAAAGTGATTTTTTTTCTTCAATTATTACAAATAGAAGAGATAGATTGATGTGTTGTTTTTGTTTTGTTTTCAGGGAGGAAACGGTTTATACAATTTATGCTTCCTCATCACAGTTCACCATCAGAGAAAGTCAGGACAGGAATAAAGCAAGGCAGAAACCTGAAGGCAGCAGCTGATGCAGAGACCATGGAGGAACACTGTCTGTTGGTTTGCTCCTCGTGGTCGCTAAACCTGCTTTTCTTTTTAATGTTTTTTTTAAATTTTATTAATTACAGTCTATTCACTTTGTATTCCAGCTGTAGCCCTGCTCCCATCCCCTCCCAATCCCATCCTCCCTCCTTCTTATCCACCCATGCCCTTTCCCCAGTCCTTTGATAAGGAAGGTCCTCCTCCCCTTCCATCTGACCCTAGCCTATCAGGTCTCATTAAGACTGGCTTCTTTGTCTTCCTCTGTGAACTGGTAAGGCTGCTCCCTGAAATGACTCCTGGGCCTAGATATTTTGGTACTGTTGTTCTCCTTGTGGTGCTCCTCTCCCCTCCAGGTCTTTCTATCTCCCCCTTCTTTCATAAGATTCCCTGCACTATGCCCAAATCAATTCTTTCTCAGACAATTAGGAATAGTGTTTCCTCAAGATCCAGCTATACCACTTCTACACATATATCCAAAATATGCTGAAGTACATTTGCTCAACCACGTTTGTAGCAGCTTTATTTGTAATAGCCAGCAACGGGAAACAGCCCAGATGTCCCCAATGGAGGAATGGATAGAGAAATTGTGGTATATTTGCATAATGGAATGCTACTCAGCAGTTAAAAACAAGGAAATCCCCCCTTCTTTCATAAGATTCCTTGCACTCTGCCTAAAGTTTGGCTATGAGTCAGAGCAACTGCTTTAATATCCTGCTGGGTAGAAGAAGGGGGGGATATAAAAGACCCGGAGAAGACTGGAGCTCCACAATGAGAGCAACAGAACCAAAAAATCTGGGCACAGGGGTCATTTGAGACTGATACTCCAAAAAGGATCATGCATGAGATAACCTAGAACCCCTTCACAGATGTAGCCCATGGCAGCTCAGTGTCCAGGTGGGCTCCCTAATAATAGGATCAGGGGCTGTCTCTGACATGAACTCAGTAGCTGGTTCTTTGATCACCTCCCCCTGAGGGGTCTGCTTACCAGGCCACAGAGGAAGACAATGCAGCTAGTCCTGATGAGACCTGATAGGCTAAAGTCAGATGGAAGGGGAGGAGGACCTTCCCTATCAATGGACTGGGGAAGGGGCATGGTTGGAGAAGAGGGAGGGAGGGCAGGATTCAGGGGGGATGAAGGAAGGGGATACAGCTTGGATACAAAGTAAATAAATTGTAATAAATTAAAAAATTCAAAAATTAAAAAGAAAGGAAATCATGAAATTTGCAGGCAAATAGTGTGAACTAGAAAAGATCATCCTGAGTGAAGCATTCCAGAAGCAGAAAGACACACATGTATATACTCACTTTTAAGTGGGTATTAGACTTAGAATATAGGATAAACATACTAAAATCAGTACACCTAAAGAAGCTAAGCAAGAAGGAGGACCCTGGGTAAGATAATAAATCCTCACTCAGAAAGGCAAAGGGGATGGACATTGAAGAGAGAGAAAACAAGAACAGGACAGGAGCCTACCACAGAGGACCTCTGAAAGACTCTACCCAGCAGGGCATCAAAGGAGAGGCTGCGACTCATAGCCAAACTTTGGGCAGAGTATAGCTGGGTCTTAAGGTAGTGCTATTCCCAGTTTTCTGAGAAAGTGCCAGATTTCCAAAGTGGTTATACAAGTTTACATTCCCACCAGCAGTAGAGGAGAGTTCCCCTTTCTCCACACACAGGATAGAATTTTAAAGAATTGGTAAGTTTAGAAGTTTAGAAAATCGTGAACATAGAAAGCCCAAAGGCTGTATAACGTACTTGTAATATTTGATTTCTTTAGAGTGCTTTACATTCTTGCCTCAAAGGACCCTGACAACTCACAGAGAAAACAAACTGCTACAAATTATGGTAAAATATGAAAGCAAACAATATAAATTATTTAAAACGCACATAAGGCAGATGCATGTGCAAAATGTAAATTTGTTGTGAACTTTCTGACAAGACTAGAGAAAACAAGAAACTGTTAGTACATGTGTAGCTAAAAAAGTAAAGCAGACAAAGTTGTTCATGGAATTAAAGTGGAGGCAAGAAAGTTTCACACTTGGAATGATACACTTTACATATCTATAACAATATTTCTACAATAAAGAGTAGTATGAAGGTGTCCTCTTCTCTGGTCTCTGCTACTAAAAGTCTCTGCTTGCGCCCCCCTCATATTCTCCCAGGAGCCTATGCTGACTTAGGTCTCCATCTTGTCACAGAGATACCCCCAACTTCAGTTTATCTTTTCTCTACACTCCTTATGTTCTCTCGTCCCTGCTCCCCCTAGGTCTGATCTCAACCCTCTTAACTCTCTGTGCCCCCACTCCTAAATTGTTCCCTCTCTTCAGACATTAGCTCTGTCTATTCTATCTCCCCTTCTAAGTGTGACTTATGCATCCTTTCTTCATCCTTCTTGTTATTTATCTTCTTTGGGTCTGTGCCTAGTAGTGTGCTTATCCTGTACCACATGGATAAACTATCCTTATAAGTAAGTACATAGCTTGTGTCTTTTGGGGTCTGGGTTATCTTACTCAGGATAATTTTTTTTTTCTGTTTCCATCCACTTACCTGAAAATTTCATGATTTCTGTTTTTAATAGTATTCCATTGTGTAAATGTACAATAGTTTCCTAAGCCATCCTTCAGCTGAGGGACATCTAGGGTGTTTCCAGTTTTGGGATATTAAAATTGAAGCCACTATGAGCATAACTGAGCAAGTGTCTTTGTTGTATGGTACAGCATCTTTATAGCTAGGAATGGGATAGCTGGGTCTTGAGATAGAACTATTCCCAATTTTCTGAGAAACTGCCAGATTGATTTTCAGAGCTTACTTTCCCACCAGCAATAGAGGAGTGTTCCCCTTTCTCCACACCCTCTCCAGCATTTTCTGTCACTTATGATGTTGATCTTAGCCATCCTAAGTGGTTTGAGATGGAATCTGAGAGTCATTTTGATTTGCATTTCCCTGATGACTAAGGATGTTGAACATTTCTTTAAGTGCTTCTTGGCCATTTGATATTACTGTTGAAAATTCTCTGCAGTAAATGCACCCCTCCAGTAGTGTGTGTGTGTGTGTGTGTGTGTGTGTGTGTGTGTGTGTGTGTGTAAGGTATGTATGTGTTTATGTAAGTGTAAATATGTGTGGAATCAAGAAGACATGTATGCAGGTTTGTACAGAGCAGAGAATGCTATCACGTGTTTTTCTTCATTGCTTTTTTGAAACAGCGTCTCTCAGTGAACTTAAAGCTTAGCAGGTATTTAGACAGGGTGGTCATTAAGCACATATTTGCCTTCCCAGCACTGGGATTATAGGGGCATGCTGCCACTCCCAGCTTTTATTCATGATTGCTGGGAGTCTAATATCAGGGCCTCATGTTTGTGCAGTAAGTGCTTCACACACTGAGCCAAAACTCCATGCTGATACCCCAGCCAATACCCTAGTCTCAAAACATGTTCTTATTAGATAAGTAACTGATATTAAAGGACAGTTTGATAAAGGCACTTACATAAAGCATAATGTGAAGTATGAGCAAACATAAACTGAAATCACTTGTAATAGTGTGGGCATGTATACGTGTACATGTAGGTATATCTGAGTGTGTTTCATTTATGTGGTATTTATTATCTAATAATCCATGCCATTAATATAGCCCGTTCTTTTATAAAACCTCCTTTAACTTTAAACCATTGTTCAGAAATTAGTCAAATACTATTTCCTCTTTGATTTCTTTCTTTTTCAATTGATTAACTAATTTACCATACATCTGGATTGCAGAATTCCCTCCCTTCTATCCTCCTAGCCCCTTCCCCAAATCCCATATATTTCTCCTTCCCTTTTGTCCTCAGAAAAGAGAAGCTCCTCCATGGATGTCAAACCAGAAACTTCCACTTCAGACACACATAAGACAGATTATTAGGAAAAACACAGAAAATATTATTTAGTGAATTTCATGGTCATGAGATATCTCAATAGGAAGAGAAAGACCCTCTCACCCCAAAAATAGCTAGAACCACTGGCTTATATCTTAGAGTCTGTAAAGTTTAGCAACTCAGAAAAATTAAAATTTATGAGAACAGTACAAGAAGATAAAAAGTAATTTTGATAATATTGATTCTCAGATGTTTTCAGCTTTAGCTGCACATCTCTGGCAGCAGGAATGTTTCTATGCTGCTGCCATAACAAGAGCATCTTTGATATAAGAGTTTCCTCCTCAGCTCTCCAGGAGGATAGGAAGGTCAGCAGGCTTTTGTCCTATCTACTACTTTCCAGGGAATGACTGTCAAAAACAAAACAAAAACAAACAAACAGAAACCCGAAACAATGTGTTTAGGCATGGCACACTCAGAATTTCTCCAATTTACACGTTTGTGAAGGACCTGGTAGTATGTATGTGAACTCAGACAGAAGCTGAGAACTAATTGTTGCACCTTTATTTTATTGTGTGACTACCATTCTCATATAGTATAGCAACATTTTTATTTTATAGCTGTCAAAACTTAATAGATAATATAGAGGTGTCAGCCAAAACAGACGTCCTGAAATGACATTCTTTCCTCTGTCCTTTCTATGTGTGATATTGTTATTTTGTATACTTTAAATATTTCACAATGAATATTTTATCACCTACGATGTATTTATTTGTTTATTGGTTTCTTGATGTGTATATGTGTCTGGGTGAGTATAAATACATGACCATATGTAGGGGCCAGGAGAGGGTGTTAGAGCCCTTGAATCTAGAGTTCAGATCCTTTTAGCTTGTAGGGTTCTGGGTCCTCTGTGCATCAAGCATTCTTAACTGACGATCCATATTTCTTTCTGTAAGTTTTAATCCGTGTTACTCAACCTTTTATGCTTATGCCACTCTCTAAAAGTCTGAAACTTTCACCAACAAGAAAAGTTTTAAAATAATGATCAATGATTCAAACTGAGAACCCTCCTTTTCCCTGGGTAATTTTTCCAGTGCCACAGCTCTTCCACTACCTAGAGATGTCTACATACAACCAGAAATTAGTCCATATCTTGATGTAAGCTCACCAACTAACTCTATCATCAATGTAGACCAGAAAACTCATCTTGAAAAAGACTGTTGAGTTAACAACAAAATCATCAAAGGACATTAGGAATGTTACTGAAATGAATCACTCCTATGTATAGCTACAAATACCTTAGGGTTTTTCTGTGGTCTGCACATATGGACCTAAAATTCCATACATTAAAGGATTAGTCCCTAGAATGGTATTGCAGAGTGATGGTGGGGCACTTAGTAGATGAGACAATGGTGGTCCTCAGGTCACTGCAGAAAAGCCTCTGAAAGAGGTTGTGTCACTCTGTTTACCATCTTTCCCTTCAATCTTACACCTGCCATCATGGGCAACTTATTCTGAGGCCCAAAATAATGAGCTGCTTCTTTCAAAGAGTTAGATGGAAACTCCACACCCATGAGACAAAACAAGTATTTTCTCAAGTTAAGTACCATAGGTATTTTGATATAGTAACAAGAATTGACTGGTATAATTGCAATTTACCAGCTGTTTCCTTGATGTAGCAGTCAATGTATGAAAATTATTAATTACCTATTCCAATGCTTTAGATGTCAGGTCATGCTTCTGATTCAACATGTAAGTGTAAGGTTAAACTGGTATAGATTAAGGTTAAACTGTATAGATTATGTTTGAATATTTCTCCTGATTTATGAAGTCTGATTCTTTTTATTTTTAATTAGAAGTTTTTAGAATAGCGTTTCTAAGTGCTGTGTTTACATCATTTCCACCACCCATAGATCCTCTATGGCTGTTTGTTTGTAAGTGTTTAGGGCCAACCATTTGATGGATAACTTATCAGGGAGTTCATCTCTGAAGAAAAGTATTTCTATTTATGAATAGCCATTGATTGCCTGTAGTGCCTCGTCTATGTGAGATCTGTGACAATCACCTGTTTATTTTAGTATGACAGCATTGTTGTCATTATGCTGGGTTTGTTTAAGCAACCAAATTATTGAGGTTTTATGTTTGAGTGCTTCATACTAGAGAGTCCCCTTCTCTACTTGAAACTGATCCTTCCTTTTTGCTACATTCTAATTTCTAATGATCCTTTTGAAATGTACATCAAGGCTTACACTACTGAAAATTCGTGCCAAAAAATCTTTCTTTTTCTTCAGAAAAACAAGAATTTATCTTTCTATCCTATTCACAGTAATAAGTATCACAACATCATTAGTTTTCCCATTCAGAGCAGTAACGTAAACTTTGACCAATAAGTTCATACTAGGTGATTTTTCAGAGATAGAATTCTTAAGAAAATTTCTTCTGTGCTTCAACTGCTCAAGTTACAATCTCTACATTCAGTTGAAAGTTTTCAACCTTCTTTCCAGTGGGTTCCTGATGTTTAACTCCTTTTTTAAATCATCATTTACAATCATTATTTAAAATCAATGTAATTAAATATCAGTTCTCTTTTAATAACTTTAATATCCTCTCGTCCAAGAGATCAGAGGATAATCATTACAGATTTTGTATATAACTTGTAAGCGTGATGACTACAGTTAAACCATAAGTCTAAGATACTGTCCCAACTTGTTACATATTTTACATATACAATACTGTTTAAAGGGGTCATGCAACATTTTGCTCTATGTGACTTGTTTCAGGACACCATTTCCTACCTCTTCGGCTGTAAATTCAGAGACTGATAAACTGCATAGTTGTGCTACTCATGGTAGAGTTTGTGATGGAGCCTACAAAACTGCAGATGTTCAAATATTGTATTTAATAATCAATTTGTTCTCTCTATTGATTTATTTATTTGTTCAACAAATCACAGCTGAGGTCATACTATGTGACAAGCTTACCAAAGAATTTAGGTATATGATATATATACACTTATATATACTCATATATACATATATACATGTATATACATACATGTATATATATACATAAGCCCATATGTATAAATGTATGTATATATGTATGTGTATATATATATATGCCCAATATGTCCTATAATTGGTCAGGGCATCGTAGATCTCTTTACCAATCAGGGGAGTTTTGTACATCTAAGAACAGCTATCAAAAAGTTACATTCCTAGATGATCTAAAACCAGATCTTTGGCTTCACAGCCAACCATGCACTTATTCTGAATAGCCAGATCACATAAGTTGAAAAACAGGTACCAGTAAAATAACCATATTCTACATAGAACATCAAGACTGGCCGAATGACTTTCTCCCTTTAATGTAATTGTCTCAGTTTTATACAGTAGTCCAGTGATTAAAAAAAAAAAAGCAAACAGAAAAAAAAACATAAATCAATGTGTCATATTAATTCCACAAGAAAATCAAAATCAAACTATTTTCTGCTATAAAGTGAAGAACTAAGTTAACAATTACCAGGGAATTCTATCATTAACCAACTCTTCCTCTCAGCTTGCACTTTCTTTAAAACTAACTTTATCATTACATTTTTGTACATCTGGCACTTTTAAACCCAGAGTAACTTTCTTAGAAAATTATATTTACATTATGATTATCATTTATTTTCATTTCAGTTTTGCAATTCTTTTTCTCATTTTTTATTTGAATTTGAATTTCTAACACATTTAATTCCCAATATATGTAACACAGATTAACAATATATGTGATGGGAAAACTAACACAATTCAGTATGATATAAAGGAAAATACACTCAATAATTTTGAAAGTTACTTAAACATTTTGAAATGGTAGCCTGTTCAGGATCTGTAAGAGGTCTAAGTAGGAACTGGGAGCAGAGCTCTGTGAGAGACTTCTGTGAGCATGTATAAGACTCTCAACTCCACACACAGTCAGAAGAATTAAAAGCAGAAACAAGAAAGCATCATTTAAAACAGCGAGGTAATTATGAGAGCAGTCTACAAACAGCTTAATATGTCTACAAGGAAAAACTGTCAGAGCTGAGAGGAAAGCCTCGGAGGCCTGCTGTCGGACAGCATTGATGAGTTCTGGAAAGCCGCACAGTTGTATCTAGAAAACTGCATTAACATTGGAATTGATTTTACCTGCATGGCTACATTTCTCACATATTAGTTTCTCACCTATTTTCCATCTGTTATTCTCCTGAATATGCCTTGTGTGTTGCTATCTTTTTATCCTTGACATCCTACACTGGGCCTTGAGTCAACACTTCTACCACTTTCCAGCTAACACAGATAACTTACAATCTGGCCTTTTACTCACACTTTGTTTATGATTCTACATTTTTCATCCCCTTTAAGTACACAAAATATCATGTAGAACATAATTTTATGTCGTACTTAATACATCACTTTTCAACTATTCCATATTTTTCTTAATAGGATTTGAGTAGCTGCAAGAGTTGCAAAAAAATATTAACCTTTAATATTCTTGTATGTTTCTATCAGATACTTATGTTTCTGTGCAAACCAGATCTATATGCCCATTATTTTAAATCATATTTATTGCTATCATAGTTTGCTGCTTGTTGCTGTGGTAAAATGGCATGAAAATTGTCTGTCTCTGTACCCCATTTTTTAATTGGATTATTTGGTGGGTTTTTTTTTTTTTGCTTTTTTAATTATTTTTTTTAATTTTTTAACTTATATTATATACACTTTATTCATTTTGTATCCCCCCCATAAGCCCCTCCCTCCTCCCCTCCCAATCCCACCCTCCCTCACCTTTCTGCATGCATGCCCCTCCCCAAGTCTACTGATAGGGGAGGTCCTCCTCTCCTTCTTTCTGATCTTAGTCTATCAGTTCTCATCAGAAGTGGCTGCATTGTCATCTTCTGTGGCCTGGTAAGGCTGCTCCCCCCTCAGGGGGAGGTGATCAAATAGCAGGCCTATCAGATTATGTCAGAGGCAGTCCCTCTTCCCATTACTATGGAACCCACTTGGACACTGAACTGCCATGGGCTACATCTATGCAGGGGTTCTAGGTTATCTCCATGAAGAGTCCTTGGTTGGAGTATGAGTCTCTGGGAAGTTCCCTGTGTTCAAATTTTTTTGTTCTGTTGCTCTCCTTGTGGAGTTGCTGTCCTCTCCAGCTCTTACTATTTCCCACTTCTTACCTAAAATTCCATTCACTCTGCCTGACAGTTGGCCATCAGGCTCAGCATCTGCTTTTATAGTCTGCAAGGCAGAGGCTTTCAGAGGCCCTCTGTGGCAGGTTCCTAGATTGTTTCCTGTTTTCTTCTTCTGATGTCCATCCTCTTTTCCTTTCAGAATTGGGATTGAGCATTTTAGTTAGGGTCCTCTCTTTGTCTTAGTTTGTTTAGATGTACAGATTTTAGCGGGTTTATCCTATGTTGTATGTTTATATGAGTGAGTATATACTGTGTGTGTGTTTTTTGCTTCTGGGACAACTCACTCAGGATGATCCTTTCCAGGTCCCACCATTTACCTGCAAATTTCATGATTTCCTTATTTTTCATTGCAGAGTAATACTCCATTGTATAGATGTACCACAGTTTCTGCACCCATTCTTCAGTTGAGGGGCATCTGGGCTGTTTCCAGCTTCTGGCTATTACAAATAAAGCTGCTACAAACATGGTTGAGCAAATGACCTTTTTGTGTACTTGAGCCTCTTTTGGATATATGCCTAGGAGTGGTATGGCTGTATCTTGAGGAAGCGCTATTCCTACTTGTCTGAGAAAGCGCCAGATTGATTTCCAGAGTGGTTGTACAAGTTTACATTCCCACCAGCAGTGGAGAAGGGTTCCCCTTTCTCCACAACCTCTCCAGCATGTGCTGTCACTTGAGTTTTTGATCTTGGCCATTCTGATGGGTGTAAGGTGAAATCTCAGGGTTGTTTTGATTTGTATTTCCCTAATGGCTAATGGGTTGAGCATTTCTTTAAATGCTTCTCTGCCATTCGATATTCCTGTACAGAGAGTTCTCTCTTTATCTCTGTTCCCCATTTTTTAAGTGGATTACTTGGTTTGCAGGTTTTCAGCTTCTTTAATTCTTTATATATAGTGGGTATTAGTCCTCTGTCAGATAAAGTGTTGGTGAAGATTCTTTCCCAATCTGTAGGCAGTTGCTTTGTTTTGATGATGGTGTCCTTTGCTTTACAGAAGCTTTTCAGTTTCATGAGGTCCCATTTATTGATTGTTTCTCTTAGAGCCTCTGCTGTTGGTGTTCTGTTCAGGAAGTTTTCTCCTGTACCAATGAGTTCTAGGGTATTCCCCACTTTTTTTTCTAGCCGATTTAATGTGTCTGGTTTTATGTTGAGGTCTTTGATCCACTTGGACTTCAGTTTTGTGTAGGGTGATAAGTATGGATCTATTTTCATTTTTCTACATGTAGATATCCAGTTGGACCAGCACCATTTGCTGAAGATGCTTTCTTTTTTCCATTGTATGGTTTTGGCATCTTTGTCAAAAATCAGGTGTCCGTAAGTGTGTGGGTTTATTTCTGGGTCTTCTGTTTGGTTCCATTGATCCACCATTCTGTTTCTATGCCAGTACCATGCAGTTTTTATAACTGTTGCTCTATAGTATAGCTTGAGATCAGGGATGGAGATACCTTCAGAAGATCTTTTATTGTAGAGGATTGTTTTAGCAATTCTCGGTTTTTTGTTATTCCATATGAAGTTGAGAATTTTTCTTTTCAGGTCTGTAAAGAATTGTGTTGGCAATTTGATGGGAATTGCATTAAATCTGTTGATTGTTTTTGGTAAGATGGCCATTTTTACTATGTTAATCCTGCCAAGCCATGAGCATGGGAGATCTTTCCATCTTCTCATATCTTCCTCTAATTCTTTCTTCAGAGACTTGAAATTTTTTTCATACAAGTCTTTGACTTGCTTGGTTAGGGTTACACCAAGGTACTTTATGTTCTTTGTGGCTATTGTGAAGGGTGTTGTTTCCCTAATTTATTTCTCAGCCCTTTTGTCTTTTGTATACAGGAGTGCTACTGATTTTTTTGAGTTAATTTTGTATCCGGCCACTTTGCTGAAGGTGTTTATCAGCTGTAGGAGTTCCCTGGTAGAGTTTTTGGGGTCAATCAGGTCTACTATCATATCATCTGCAAATAGTGATAATTTGACTTCTTCCTTTCCAATCTGTTTCCCCTTGATCTCCTTCAACTGTCTTATTGCTCTAGCAAGGACTTCCAACACTATGTTGAAGAGATATGGAGAGAGTGGGCAGCCTTGTCTTGTCCCTGATTTCAGTGGGATTGCTTTTTGTTTCTCTCCGTTCAGTTTGATGTTGGCTATAGGCTCGCCTTTACTATGTTTAGATATGTGCCTTGTAACCCTGATCTCTCCAATACTTTAAACATGAATGGATTTTGGACTTTGTCACATGCTTTTTTAGCATCTAAGGAGATGATCATGTGGTTTTTCTCCTTCAGTTTGTTCATGTGGTGGATCACATTCCTGAATTTCCATATATTGAACCACTCCTGCATACCTGGGATGAAGCCTACTTGGTCGTAGTGGATAATATCTTTGATGTGTTCTTGGATTCGGTTTGCAAGTATTTTGTTAAGTATTTTTGCATCAATGTTCATAAGGGAGATTTTTTTAGATTAATTATATTTTATTCACTTTGTATCCCACCTGTAGCCCCCTACCTCATTCTCTCCCAATCCTACCCTTGCTCTCTCATCTCCTCCCATGCCCTTCTCCAAGTCCACCTATAGGGGAGATCCATCTCCCCTATATTTGTTTCTTTTTAACTTCTTGAGTTCTTTATAAATTCTAGATATTAACTTTCTGTCAGTTGTAGGGTTGGTGAAGAGCCTTTCCCAATCTCTAGGCTGTCGTTTTGTTCTGATGACGGTGTCCTTTGCTTTACAGAAGCTTTTCAGTTGTTCATGAGGACCCATTTATTGAGTGTTGATCTTAGAGCTTGTGCTGTTAGTGTTCTGTTCAGGAAGTTATCTCTTGTGCCAATGAGGTTAAGATTCTTCCCCACATTTTCTTCTAACAGATTTAGTGTGTTTGGTTTTATGTTGAGTTCTTTGATCCATTTGGATTTTACTATTGTGCAAGGTGATAAATATGGATCTATTTGCATTTTTGTACATATAGAAATCCAAATAGACCAGCACCATTTGTTGAAGATGCTCTCTTTTTTCCATTGTATTTTTTTTTTGGCTTCTTTGTTGAAAATCAAGTATTTGTAGCTGTGTGGTTTTATTTCTGTGTCTTCTATTTGAGTCCATTGATCCACAATTCTGTTTCTATGCCATTACATTGCAGTTTTTATTACTATTGCTCTATAGTACGGCTTGAGATGAGGGATAGAGATACTGCCAGACCATCTGTTGTTATACAGAATTGTTTTAGCAATTCTGGGTTTTTTGTTTTCCATAGGAAATTGAGAATTGTTCTTTCAAGTTCTGTAATCAAACACTCAAGTAACAATACATGCTGGAAAGGCTGTGGACAAAGGGAAAACTTCCTCCATTGCTGGTGGGAATGTAAACTTGTACAACCACCTTGGAAATCAATCTGGTGCTTTCTCACACAATTAAGAATAGTACTTCCTCAAGATCCAGATACACCACTCCTACATATATATCTAAAATATGCTCAAGTACACAACATGGGCATTGGCTCAACCATGTTCATAGCAGCTTTGTTCATAATAGCCAGAATCTAGGAACAATCCAGATGTCCCTAAACTGAGGAATGGATACAGAAATCATGGTATATTTACACAATGGAATATTACTCAGCAATTAAAAACAAGGAAGTCATGAAATTTGCAGCCAAATAGTGGGAACTACAACAGATCATCCTTAGGGAGGTATTCTAAAGGCAGAAAGACACACATGGTATACATTCACTTTTAAGCAGGTATTAGACATATAATAGAGGATAAACATACTAAAATCAGTACAGCTAAAGAAGCTATGCAAGAAGGAGGACTGTGGGTAAGATGATCAATCCTCATTCAGAAAGGCAAACAGGATGGACATCATAAGAGGGAGATAACAGGGAACAGGACAGGAGCTTACCATAGAGGAATTATGAAAGACTCTAACCAGCAGAATATCAAATCTGATGCTGAGACTCATAGCCAAACATTGGGCCAAGTGCAGATAATCTTATGAAAGAAGGGGGAAGAAGGAAAACCTGGAGAGGACAGGAGCTCCACAAGGAGAGCAACAAAACCAAAAAATCTTGGCACAGGGGTCTTTTCTGAGACTGATACTCCAAACAAGGACCATACATGGAGATAACTTAGAAACTCTGGACAGATGTAGCCCATGGCAGCTCAGTTTCCAAGTGGGTTTCTTAGTAATGAGAATAGGGAATGTCTTAGACATGAACTGATTGGCCTGCTCTTTGATTACCTTCCCCTGAGGGGGGAGCAGTCTTACCAAGTCCCAGAGGAAGACAATGCAGCCATCCCTGATGAGACCTGATAGGCTAGGGTCAGATGTAAGGGGAGGAAGATCTGCCTTATCAGTGGACTTGGGGAGGGATATGGGAGGAGATGAGGGAGGGAAGCTGGGATTAGGAGGGGATTTAGAAGGGGGCTACAGCTGGGATACAAAGTGAATAAACTGTAATTAATAAAAAAATAAAGAACTTAAAAAAGACGTTTCTAGCTAAAGTTAAAAATTGATTTCTCTCGGCAGAGGGAGGCGGGGCAAGATGGCAGCGCCGGGAGGACTCTCATTCTGAGGAGCAGCACAGCAGGATTGACACAGTGACCAGCAATCGGAACTCGCGGCCATAAAACACAAGTGATTGTGTTTCACAGGTGAGAGGATACCCCACGGTGGGGGATTCAATCAGCTTTAACTCACCCGGCTAACCCGCGGAAGAGATCCCTGTTCCACCAGGCGCTTGGTCGTCAGCCCGGGGCTACACGCCAGCGTGATCTGGTCACTGTCCCAGACTGAACTGTGGGCCCACAACACCATAGACTGGATTTCCCAGTCGAGAGATAACCCCACGGAGAAGGAAACAATTGGGACCGACCCCAGGTTACCCAGACATCCCCGGGAAAAGACTCGGGTTCCGCGGGTACCCCAAGAGCCAGCGCGGACCCAGAGCCGGGAACCAGGCACCTGCACTGAGCCCTGCCTGCCCCCGTGATTCGCCGCCTCAGATAGAACTGTGGGCACCAGGGCACCAGGGCACCAGATTGCATGTCTCTGGCAGGAGGAAACCGCCAGTGGAGGGGATCAGCAGCTCTAATGCTTAGGACACCCAGCACCAAAACTCTTCCTGGACTCACGCAGACTCTAGTGCAGGCAGGAGCGCTGTGCTCTGCCGCCATTGTTGAGTTCCCCTGGGGCACTGGGGCACACAGCTGCATCCTCAGGACCTGCAGGAGCCGAAGAGCCATTACAGCAGCCCTCAGATACTGTGCCAGGGATCGGCCAGTTGTCCCTGGCTAGACTGCCAAAACTGTGGGAATCCCTGATCCTTCGGGGGGGCTGCACCCACAGCGTCTAGATCAGATCGGTGCCTGCACCCGCCATCCCAGACAGAGACACACAGCTTCTGGTCCAGAGTGAGGCACCCAGCCTCCAGACCAGAGCAGTGCCCCCAGGCGCCAACTCAACCTAGGTGCACATTCTCCAGGTCCAGAGCGGAACACTCAGCCTTTGGCCCAGAGACTTGCTGAGTGCACCTCCCACTTTCCCGGACAGAACTGTGCGCCCCAGAATAACAGACTGAGGTTTTCTGTTGGGAGAAAACCCCACAGCTAGGGAATCAGCAGTTTCTTCAAGAGGACTGTACATGGAAATTTAGTGAGCAGCAGCACACTAAATTTATAACAAGAAACCCAGCAGTGGGGCAGCTGTCTTGAGAAATTCTATGGGTAAGAGGAGATCCCCCCCCGCCTAACATAGACCACAGGTACTACTCAGGGCTATAAACCTGAGGTGAGCAGTGGCAACTCCTGAGAAACACTGGCCATACAGTGACCATAACCAAAAAGCAGAGAAGGACTCCTTCAGGAAAAACCATCTTCCGGCCAAGGGGATACTCCCTACCTCAGGACTCCAGGAAGCACAGAAACTAACAGTCAACACCTAAATCAACCCAATGGGTAGAGGTCAGCGTAAAGGCTCAACCAACAAAAGACAGAGCAATATGGCATCTCCAGAACCCAGCCATCCAGGGGCGAACAGCCCTGAACAATGCAGCATAATAGAAAATCAAGAAGATGACCTTACATCTATGTTGATGAAGAGAATAATAGAGGAAACAGATAAAATACGTAAAGAATTAGAGGAAGATAAAACCAAACAGATCATGGCTATCCGTAAAGAAATGGAGGAAGATAAAGACAAGCAGATTAGGGCCATCCGTGAAGAAATACGGGAAGATGCAGCCAAACAGCTTGTGGCCTTCAGAGAAGAAATAATTAAATCACTGAACGAAATCAAAGAGACAGAGTTGAAGGAACTAAAAGAAAAAGAGGAAAATACAAGCAGACAGGTGAAGGAAGTAAACAAAACAACTCAAGACCTGAAGATAGAACTAGAAAAATTAAAGAAAACACAAATGGAGGAAATAATGGAGAGGAAAAATTTAGGGAAGAAAACAGGAACTACAGAGGTAAGCATAACCAACAGAATACAAGAAATGGAAGAAAGAATCTCAGGTGTAGAAGATACAATGGAAGAAATCGATGTATCTGTCAAAGAAAATGTTAAATCCAAAAAATTCCTCTCACATACAATCCAAGAAATCCAAGACAATATGAAAAGACAAAACCTAAGAATAATAGGAATAGAGGAAAAAGAAGACTCCCTTCTCCAAGGCCCAGAAAATATTTTCAACAAAATCATTGAAGAAAATTTCCCCAAGTTAAAGGAGAAGCCAATAAGGATACATGAGGCCTACAGAACACCCAACAAATTTGACCAGAAAAGAAAATCCTCCCGCCACATAATAATCAAAACAGTAAGTATACAGAACAAAGAAAAAATACTAAAAGCTGCAAGGGAAAAAGGCCAAGTGACATATAACAGCAAACCCATTAGAATCACACCTGACTTTTCAACAGAAACTATGAAAGCCAGAAGGGCCTGGACAGATATCATGCAGACCCTAAGAGAACAGAGATGTCAACCCAGGCTACTACACCCTGCAAAACTCTCAGTCCTCATAGACTGAGAAAACAAGATATTCAATGACAAAAACAAATTTCAACAATACCTACACACAAATCCAGCATTACAGAGATACTGGAAGGGAAAATACAACCCAAGAAAATTAGCTTCTGTCAAGAAAACACAGGAAATAATTAACCTTACTACAGCAAAACAAAAAGCAACCAAGCACACAACCTTATGAACACAGCCAACATCCAAAATAAAGGATCTAACAGCCACTGGTCATTAATCTCTCTCAACATCAATGGACTCAACCCTCCAGTAAAAAGACACAGAATAACAGAATGGATACGTAAACAAAACCCAGCAATCTGTTGCATACAAGAAACACACCTAAGACACAAAGATAGACATTACCTGAGGGTAAAAGGTTGGAAGACGACTTTCCAAGCAAATGGACCCAAGAACCAAGCAGGAGTAGCCATTCTAATATCTGATAAAATAGACTTTCAACCAAAATTAATAAAAAGAGATGAGGAAGGACACTTCATACTCATCAAGGGAAAATTCCACCAGGAAGACATCACAATCCTGAACATCTATGCCCCAAATGCAAGAGCACCCACATTTGTAAAAGAAACATTGATAAAATTTAAACCACATATAGATCCCCACACATTAATAGTGGGAGACTTCAACACCCCACTCTCTACAAAGGACAGGTCAACAAAACAGAAATTAAACAAAGAAACAATATCTCTGACAGAGGTCATGAATCAAATGGACCTCACAGACATTTACAGAACTTTACACCCAAACACAAAAGAATTTACCTTCTTCTCAGCACCTCATGGAACCTTCTCCAAAATAGACCATATAGTTGGTCACAAAGCAAGCCTCAACAGATACAAGAAGACTGAAATAATCCCTTGTATCCTGTCTGATCACCATGGACTAAAGCTGGACTTCAACAACAACAGAAATAGCAAAAAGCCTACACACACATGGAAACTGAACAACTTGTTACTAAATGACAGCTGGGTCAGGGAAGAAATAAAGAAAGAAATTAAAGCCTTTCTAGAACTCAATGAAAATAAAGACACAACATACCCTAACTTGTGGGACACAATGAAATCAGTGCTAAGAGGAAAGTTCATAGCACTAAGTGCCTTCAAGAAGAAATTAGAGACAGCTCATTCAAGCAACTTAATGGCCCACTTAAAAACCCTAGAAAAAGAAGAAGCAGACACACCAAAAAGGAGTAGACGGCTGGAAGTAATCAAAGTCAGGGCTGAAATCAATCAATTAGAAACAAATAAAACAATTCAAAGAATCAATGAAACCAAGAGCTGGTTCTTTGAGAAAATCAACAAGATCGAAAAAACCCTTAGCCAAGCTAACTAAAAGGCAGAGAGACACCAACCAAATCAACAAAATCAGAAATGAAAAGAGGGACATAACTACAGACACTGAGGAAATCCAAACAATCATTAGGACTTACTTCAAAAGTCTATATGCCACAAAATTTGAAAATCTAAATGAAATGGACAATTTTCTTGATCGATTTGACTCACCAAAGCTTAATCAGGACCAAGTAAATCAATTAAATAGTCCTATATCCCCCAAAGAAATAGAAGCAGTCATCAAAAGTCTCCCATCCAAAAAAAGCCCAGGACCAGATGGCTTCAGCGCAGAATTCTACCAGACCTTCAAAGAAGAGCTAACTCCAATTCTCTTCAAACTATTCCACAAAATAGAAACAGAAGGAACATTACCAAACTCATTCTATGAAGCCACAATCACCTTGGTACCTAAACCTCACAAAGACTCAACAAAGAAAGAGAATTTCAGGCCAATCTCCCTTATGAACAATGATGCAAAAATACTTAACAAAATACTTGCAAACCGGATCCAAGAACACATCAAAGATATTATCCACTATGACCAAGTAGGCTTCATCCCAGGTATGCAGGGGTGGTTCAATATACGGAAATCCATCAATGTGATCCACCATATTAACAAACTGAAAGAAAAAAACCACATGATAATCTCCCTAGATGCTGAAAAAGCATTTGACAAAATCCAACATCCATTCATGTTTAAAGTACTGGAGAGATCAGGGATACAAGGCACATATCTAAACATAGTAAAGGCGATATACAGGAAGCCTATAGCCAACATCAAACTGAACGGAGAGAAACTTAAAGCAATCCCACTGAAATCATGGACAAGACAAGGCTGCCCACTGTCTCCATATCTCTTCAACATAGTGCTGGAAGTCCTTGCTAGAGCAATAAGACAGTTGAAGGAGATCAAGGGGAAACAGATTGGAAAGGAAGAAGTCAAATTATCACTATTTGCAGATGATATGATAGTATATATGAGTGACCCAAAAAACTCTACCAGGGAACTCCTACAGCTGATAAACACCTTCAGCAAAGTGGCCGGATACAAAATTAACTCAAAAAAATCAGTAGCACTCCTGTATACAAAAGACAAAAGGGCTGAGAAAGAAATTAGAGAAACAACACCATTCACAATAGCCACAAAGAACATAAAGTACCTTGGTGTAACCCTAACCAAGCAAGTCAAAGACTTGTATGAAAAGTCTCTGAAGAAAGAATTAGAGGAAGATATGAGAAGATGGAAAGATCTCCCATGCTCATGGCTTGGCAGGATTAACATAGTAAAAATGGCCATCTTACCAAAAGCAATCTACAGATTTAATGCAATTCCCATCAAATTGCCAACACAATTCTTTACAGACCTGGAAAGAAAAATTCTCAACTTCGTATGGAATAACAAGAAACCGAGAATTGCTAAAACAATCCTCTACAATAAAAGATCTTCTGAAGGTATCTCCATCCCTGATCTCAAGCTGTACTATAGAGCAACAGTTATAAAAACTGCATGGTACTGGCATAGAAACAGAATGGTGGATCAGTGGAATCGAACAGAAGACCCAGAAATAAACCCACACACTTACGGACACCTGATTTTTGACAAAGATGCCAAAACCATACAATGGAAAAAAGATAGCATCTTCAACAAACGGTGCTGGTCCAACTGGATGTCTATATGTAGAAAAATGAAAATAGATCCATACTTATCACCCTGCACAAAACTGAAGTCCAAGTGGATCAAAGACCTCAACATAAAACCAGACACATTAAATCGGCTAGAAAAAAAAGTGGGGAATACCCTAGAACTCATTGGTACAGGAGAAAACTTCCTGAACAGAACACCAACAGCAGAGGCTCTAAGAGAAACAATCAATAAATGGGACCTCATGAAACTGAAAAGCTTCTGTAAAGCAAAGGACACCGTCATCAAAACAAAGCGACTGCCTACAGATTGGGAAAGAATCATCACCAACCCTTTATCTGACAGAGGACTCATATCCAATATATATAAAGAACTAAACAAGCTGAAAAGCAATAAACCAAGTAATCCACTTAAAAAATGGGGAACAGAACTAAAGAGAGAATTCTCTTCAGAGGAATATTGAATGGCAGAGAAGCACTTAAAGAAATGCTTAACCTTATTAGCCATTAGGGAAATGCAAATCAAAACAACCTTGAGATTTCACCTTACACCCATCAGAATGGCCAAGATGAAAAACTCAAGGGACAACACATGCTGCAGAGGTTGTGGAGAAAGGGGAACCCTTCTCCACTGATGGTGGGAATGTAAACTGGTACAACCACTCTGGAAATCAATCTGGTGCTTTCTCAGACAACTAGGAATAGCGCTTCCTCAAGATCCAGCCATACCACTCCTAGGCATATACCCAAAAGAGGCGCACGTACACAAAAAGGACATTTGCTCAGCCATGTTTGTAGCAGCTTTATTTGTAATAGCCAGAAGCTGGAAACAACCCAGATGCCCCTCAACTGAAGAATGGATGCAGAAACTGTGGTACATCTATACAATGGAGTATTACTCAGCAATGAAAAATAAGGAAATCATGAAATTTGCAGGTAAATGGTGGGACCTGGAAAGGATCATCCTGAGTGAGTTGTCCCAGAAGCAAAAAGACACACATGGTATATACTCACTCATATAAACATACAATATAAATTAACCCACTAAAATCTGTACATCTAAACAAACTAAGCAAAAGAGAGGACCCTTGCTAAAATGTTCAATCCCCATCCTGAAAGGCAAAGGGGATGGACATCAGAAGAAAAAGAAAATAGGAAACAACCTTGGAACCTGCTACAGAGGGCCTCTGAAAGCCAGAAGAAAACAGGAAACAACCTTGAAACCTGCCACAGAGGACCTCTGAAAGCTTCTGCAGTATAGACTGTCAAAGCAGATGCTGAGCCTGATGGCCAACTGATGGGCAGAGTGAATGGAATTTTATGTAAGAAGTGGGAAATAGTAAGAGCTGGAGGGTACGGGAACTCCACAAGGAGAGCAACAGTACAAGATAATTTGAACACAGGGAACTTCCCAGAAAATCATACTCCAACCAAGGACTATTCCTGGAGATGACCTGGAACCCCTGCACAGGTGTAGCCCATGGCAGTTCAGTTTCCAAGTGGGTTACATAGTAATGGGAGGAGGGACTGCCTCTGACATAATCTGATTGGCCTGCTCTTTGATCACTTCCCCCTGAGGGGGGAGCAGCCTTACCAGGCCACAGTAGAGGACAATGCAGCCACTTTTGATGAGAACTGATAGACTAAGATCAGAAAGAAGAGGAGAACGTCCCCTATCAGTGGACTTCGGGAGTGACATGCATGCAGAAAGGGGAGAGAGGGTGGAATCGGGAGGGGAGGAGGGAGGGGCTTATGGGGGGATACAAAATAAATAAAGTGTAATTAATAAAAAATTAAAAAAAATTGATTTCTCTAGATCTTCCATTCAAAGTATGTAATTCCTTCAGTAATTCGAAGTTATCATCTATAAGTTTATTTGTGTTACTTCTCTGTCATGTCTGGAAAACATTGCTTTACGTCAATCCTCTGCTAACTCTGACTCTTTAAGTTTTTCTGCCTTTTTTTTTTGAAATGTCTCTAATATTGTGGGGAGACAGTGTATATAAATATCCTATTATGTGCTGATTACTTTCAGTCTCTTATTCTTTGCAAGTTGATGTTAAATTACCATCCATTGGGGGCAGAATGGCTTTCTGGATGAGAGTTGAGAGCTTCACTGCTATGTGCATGTAAGATAAGTATTTAGCGAGCAGTTCAAATGTTCTTATATTTTTCCTTTAGTTATAAACACATATACACACACACCAACACACACACCTTATTACTGTTGTTAATTTAATTTACTCAGTGTATACCTCTCTTCTAAATGCCTGTATATACACATAGATAAATGGTGCTGTAGTCATAATGAGAAAAAGCCTTTCCTCTGAATGAACAATAATGAATACAGAGATTCAAGTCTGTTCAACATACTGAGACGTGCTCAACACTACACACTCTTGTAGTACCTTTTCTAATTGTCAGGCAACATTATAAAAGAGAAAACAGTAGGAATGCAAGAGACCAAGAGGAAAGCTGTTAATGTTCTCTTTTGAGCAGGATATGGCCAGTATTGAACTTCAAGTAGCTTCAGTTACTTGACCTTGACCTGTACAATAGTGGCTGTGTCAACACTCAGTTAAGGATAAGAAAAAGAGCTTATGGAGCCTTACTTCTTCCTGTTGAACTATTGGTTAGTGAAAATTCTGTGATAATCAGGTCATTGTTTTCAGTTATTCACCTAGCTGAGCCTCCTGAGATCCATTGTATAGTTCTCAACCCATGGTCACACAGATGATCTCTGTGCAACTCAGTGAAGCAGAAGACAACGCAAGAGACATGGATGTGTATGGAGAAAAGGGAGTTGACAGAGGTGAGAGGGAAGAGTAATTATAACTCATCTTATACATATATGACAATGCCTAAGAATGAATTTTAAAGAAACAGAAACAATGTTTCGCACACAAAAAAATAATAATAACTCGAAATGAGAGGAGCTCTCCACGGCATTTGTGTGGTTTGCATGAAAAATGCTCCTCACAGAGCCACATACTTGAATAATTTGATCTCTGTCTGATGGCACTGTTTGAAATGATCGTGATTGTGAGTCATGGAAAATATAGGAGGATGCAGAATCTTCCTGGAGGAAGTGGGTCATTGTAAGCCTCATTTCCTGTCCTGTGTAGGCTTTCTGGTTGGGAAAGCAGTGTTACTAGCAAGCTGCCCGCTCTTGCCAGCGGGCATCGCTTCTCATGAAGAGTGTAGCTTCTGGAGCTGTGAACTAGAGTAAACCTGTCCTTAAATTGTGTCCTGTGAGGTATTTTGTCACAGCAACAAAGTACCTAAGGCATCAACGAAAACTGAGATACCACACATGAAAATACTAAAGCAAGGCAAGAAGCCATTCTCACCAATATGTCCCTTTACTGCAGACTTTAATCAGCTGGAAGATACTTTCAATATGGCTTCTCAATGAGCCCCATACATTTAAAATTTTAATCAGGCAGTTACTGTCTGGTAATAAAATTACATTTAATGTTATAATGATGGACCTTTCAAAGGGCTTTCATCAATGATTGAGTTGATGCTCAGTAATGAGCAGATCTGCATTTAGCACACAGTGCTAACTTTAATGAACTTTAATTTTTTTTCTAGAATTCAGCTCTTTAAATCAAAGCCATGCTATTGTGCTTTAACTAGAAAGTCATCAACATGTCTCCAGTCGTAAGTATTGCAGAACTGTTTTTGCAAGAAGACTTGGAGAATATTTCTAAAATTTCTTAAGTATAATATTTTTTTTTCTTATTTATTCATTGCTTACATCATTACTGCTTCACCAAACTAGAAAAAAAAATAAATGTATTTATCTCTAGGTTCACAGAATGGCTTGTGAAAGTTATGCAGAGAGGAAGGAATTACATAGAGATTGATTTAAGTTATTTAAATATACCTATATGAGTATTTGCTCCATAAAATTCAATAGAAAAGAAAGTTGCGTAAACTAAGCAATTCAAGGATTTTAGATAATGGCAGTAGCTGCTTGTAATCTAGCACTAAATAGGCTAAATCAAGAGAACTATGGACCTTCAAGTCCAGTCTGGTAGCAACTGAAAGCTCCAGTGCAGCAACACCTGTATATTAAAACTCCATTTCAATAAAAACAAGTATATTTGGAAATTTCTATATATTACCTTCCCAAGACACTTCTCTCTCTCTTTCTTTTTCCCTCAGTCTCTCTGTCTGTCTATCAATAGGTGCTGTCTTTTTCCTTAGATAAAGTAACACATATAAATGAGATAAATGTAAGCACTTGAAAATTAAGAAATTCAATAAGCCCTTTATATTTTATTAGTTGTCATTAAAACATGCCTCTCAAGAAAAAAATAATAAAAGAAAGTCCCATTTAAATTTTATATTATCATATATCTTTATTTTTCTGTTTTAAAAATAAGATGTAATAAGAAAGTGAATAAAACACATACTTTCTTGTTATCTATATATTGCTATATAATTGTTAGTTTTAGTCTGAATGTAATTTTGACACCACATTTGTAGTGTTTCTTTTATGTATTTTATATTCTAATGCAATACCAGTATAGAATGTTATTTTGTTGTTTGATATTTAATGTAAATTTTGTTATATATCACTGTAGTTAATTTATATTCCTTTAAGGTAAATAGATAAACACCTACAGGCATGTATATGTTTTAAAAACTTGTAAATTATATGATGTCTTTATGCATGGATACCTTTCTTTTCTCCTAGAATTATGTTAATAAATACATAGTATGACATTACATATATTTAATCTATTTAGTAGCATAGAGAAGTTTCACTTATTCTTGTCACTGAGACATAGATGCAGATACATATTTCCTCAACTGCTTGTGAATATTTTCAAGGTCACAGACCTTCCCTTTTCAAATAAAAAATGGCTAGTTGTCCTTCATAGCAATTCTTAGAAAAATGTCCCATCAGGTCCACTAGCCTTTGGATTAAATACTTTATGTCCACAGCAACCCTTCTTACTGACCTAAGGACTTAAAGACAGTCTGATTTGTCTAAGGAAATGAAGCTTTTAATAAAGAACCTAAAATAAAAAATGTGTTCTCATTTATTTTGGCACTTGAAGAGATACACTGTGAATGACTGAGAGGCTTAACTATGAAAAACAGCTTTTGTGAAAATGTAGTCACTACTTTTCATGAACATAATGTGACATTTTAAGAACAGTCTAATAGACACACTACAAAAAGAAAGGGTCCCAGTGGAAACTTTATGATCATTCTGTAAATTAAATATCCCCTAAATGTAATCCAGTTCTCTTTCTACAAATAAAAGTAGGAGCTACTTTAACATAGAGATCCGCGTCATAAACTCCAACAGCAAGAAGGGTTTCTGTGATCCACTGATCTAAAGACTATTTGGGTTAATAGTAAGACTCACGATGATGAAGTGAAACATGGAGCATATTCTGCATTATTTTAGCAAAACTGACATTTTCTTATGCTCAAGCCTACCTCAAAGATGATGCATGGATCCAAAATCAACTTTACATTGTAAAGTCACTGCCTGTGAACATTTTCTTCTCCTGATGAAGGAGATCTCCATCTACTTTCCAGTTGTCTGCACAGACTTTCATGTTTGATTTCTAATTTTGTATCTATTACAGCCGTCATGATTACAGCTAGTGTTTCCTTCCTCACTGTCTGTCTGGCTGAGATTCAACAAGGCGCATCAGACTTCCTAGATTTGCATAGAGTATGAAAACTATTTGTTGGTTAATTGTAGAATTAAAACTTTATGGTAAAAAAACATGTAAGTACCAAATCATATGCATACTTTCATGCATATCAATAATGTTCTTAAATAGAGCTTTCCAAAATAAGTGACAGAGTTATACTAACAGGCGTTTGTTATTGTACAGACCCTTTTTGACATTAAAATGAGATGAAGGTCAGTGACATCTGCTCTTCCAGATTAGGACTCAGCCTCTAACAATAATTTGGGAACAATAAATTGTGAAAGAGGGTGAAAATATTGTAAGAGAGAGGGAGAATTCTCTAACCCAGGAATGAGCCCACAATGGTTGTCCAGTTCTAAGTGGTCAACCCTGAAACCGTAGACATATAAACAGCACTAAATAGAATCACCAAGTTGTGTTTGTATATCCACGTTTTTATGCCTGTGTGTATGTGTGTGTGTGTGTGTGATTATAACAATCGAAGAATCAGAGGGCATGAACTTGAAAGGGAGAATCAAGACATGGGAAGGATTTGAGAGGGGATAAATTTTTAATTACGTGTGTGTGTGTAACTGTAACAAACAAAGAATCCGAGGGCATGAATTTGAGAGGGAGATGAGAAGGATTGGATAAAAGATAAATTTTGTAATTGTGTGTGTGTGTGTGTTCTTGTCAGTTCTTCCCATGGAAACGGGTTGAAACAATTAGCAGGAAAGGATGAAACATAAAAAAAAAGACCCACAAAGTCATTTTTTCTCTATTTTTACCTCTCACTCTTTCTTTTTTTAAGCATGTTTTCTTATGAAACTCCAATTGAAACACTGTGAATCCTTTACATCTGGCTTCCCTGATCTTTAGGTGAGTAAGTAAATCACCTGTACTTTAATATTCCCATCTGAAAATGAATATAATAAACACATTGTTGACACTATAGGCCCATTGTGAAACTTAAATAAGAATATTTGTGAATACATATATATACACATATATAACATTTAACCCCAAACACGTGAAATAAATAAATAAATAAATAAATAAATGTGTACTGAATGTTTTAGTCAAGATATTTTTTTTTTGCTTTCATTTTATTTAACATTGTGTAATATATTAAGAAGTAATTTAGGGAGTCTGGAGAAATGGATTAGTGGATAAGAAAGTTGTCTGTGTGAGCATTTAGCCCTGAATTTGAATCACTTCAAATACATACAAACAAACGCGCGCACGCACACACACACACACACGGCCTAGTTTGGATGCCTGTAACCCCAGAGCTTTAGGCCAATGCAGAGACTGAAGGATCATCCCTTGGACTTCAAGTTGAGACACAGTTCTGTGATAAACAGGAAGAAATCACTATCCCTTGATCTCTGTATGTGCACATCATTTCACAAAACTGTGCATATCACACAGGCACGTACAGCACTCTCACACAAACACACACACACACAGAAAAAGAAGAATAATCAAATTAATAACTTGAGGGATTTGCAAATTGGGAGCTTCCTTGGAGCATACATAATGGAAGTTGTTTCTGAAAAATTTGCAAAAGAAAGGGATTTTCTCCTTTAAACTGCAAATCTATTGCAGGTTTGAGCTACAAAAAAAAAAAAAATGATATACACATCTGTCAACCAGAGGAGTAACTGGATAAATCAATAATCTCTTGTTCTTATCATGCCATAACTATGCGGGAGCCACACACTGTAACTGTACCAGTGCACATTATACCCAACGCAGAATTTGTCCTTTTAATGAGAGGCATGGCCCACTCTAATTTTCAGATTTTTGTTCCAAAAAAAAAATTGACTGAATCATAACAGAACACAGAGGTTTCCTTTTCCTTTTCCTTTTTTTTTTTTTTTGCATGTTTGGGTGTTTTGCCTGCATGTCTTCACACACCATGCATGCAGAACTCAAACAGGCCAGAAGAGACATCAGATATGCTGAAAGTGAAGTTATAGAGGTTGTATGTTGCCATGGAGGTTTGGGGAATCAAACCCTGGTCCTCTGGAAGATCAGCCTGTGATCTTAGTCACTAAGCTCTCCCAATATCCCTGTTATGCTTCAGTCATTTTCAAGTCGATATGCCAAACACATATGAACATATAAAATATTGGAAAGGACAAGAATATCAAAAGCATGTGTGTGTGTGTGTGTGTGTGTGTGTGTGTGTGTGTGTGTGTTATAGAAATGGCACCAAGCGGAGAAATTTATACTTCGCAAGTAATAAGGGTTGTGGGTGTGCTAAAACAGCAAGTTTTTGTAAAATTCATGCATTTTTATAGCAGACAAGAAAATTGTCTCATGACTACATGTAGGTAGGTAATGGTTATAATGAGGTACAAAAGGTCCAGAGACTGAGCAGTGAATAAACACTTATGCTTGCAAAGACAACAAGAAATGCTGCTTCACTATGGTCATTTTCTGCTGGCAATTACGCAGCCTTGTTTCATGTTGATTTCAGCGGGTTTAAAAATCTGTGGTGTACAGAATAATGGTCATATGTTTACAGTGCTGTGTATACATATGGGTCTAATGAAAATTGCAGGATATTCGAGTTTAGGCACACACACACACACACACACACACACACACACACACACACACACATTTGAATGGGAAAGTTTGCCTTCCATTGGTTAAACCACCAGTTTGTAGCACTGTTTTTTTTCTGAAACTAGGACAGTTTGCTCTGTAATAAGGTCTCCCAGAAAGCAAGATCCTTGTGAAGTAAGATAAATGAGGCCTTACACATAGGTAAGCTTTGTAAATACAGAAACTTTAAAAATATTCAGAAAGATATGAACACAGGGACAATGCATACAAAAGAGTTATTGGAGAGAGATTTAAAGATGAGGAAAGACAGGCTTCAGGGATCCACTGAGTTATTATGTTCAAATTAAACAGGGATTGTCAGTCTTAAGAGTCAGGATATGGATTTGTCAGAATTACAGTTTCCACCAGAGCTGACTACCAACTGGCCTGTTGAAGAGGTTTTGGTAATCACAAGAGAAGTTTGTGTCACCAAAACTTATTTGCTGTTCCTTCTGTTCCCTGAGGAAGCACAAATAAGTTCAACCAGGATATGAGGCCAACCTCTGATTTAGAACCTATTCCTTACATATGAATGGACTGGAGAAACCACAACAGGTGAAAGATGGAACATTCAAATGAAATTAATAAAGATTAATAAAAATTAATAAAATTAATAAAGAAAAAAACCCTAAGGCACAGATAAATTCAGACAACAGTTTACCATTCTCATTCTGTTTCTAAAAGCATTATATAAGCAAAACATTTTATTAATTAAATATTTTTATAGTAATTACAGTTTACAATTACAGATACTTTATATCCCAGCAGTAGCCCCCTCCCTCATTCCCTCTCAATCCTACCTCCCCTCCCTCATCTCCTCCCATACCCCTCCCCCAGTCCAATGATAGGGGAGGTCCTCCTTCCCTTCCATCTGACCCTAGTCTATCAGGTCTCATCAGAACTGGCTGCACTGTCTTCTTCTTTGGCCACAAGGTTGCTTCCCCCTCAGGGGTAGGTTATCAAAGTGCCAGCCACTGAGTTTATGTCAGAGACAGTCCCTGTTCCCATTACTAGGGAAACCCACTTGGATACTGAGCTTCCATGGGCTACCCCTGAGCAGGGGTTCTAGGTTATCTCCATGCATGGTCCTTGGTTGGAGTCTCAGTATCAGAAAAGACCCCTGTAGTCAGATTTTAGAATGGTAGAGAAACACTTAAAGAAATGCTCAGTGTCCTTAAGTCATCAGGGAAACACAAATCAAAACAACACTGTGATTTCACCTTACACCCATCAGAATGACTAAGATCAAAAGTTCAAGTAACAATGCATTCTGGAGAACATGTGGAGAAAGGGGAACTCTACTCCATTGCTGATGGGAATGTAAACTTTTACAAGCACTTTGGAAATAAATCTGGCACTTTCTCAGACAATTAGGAATTATGCTTCCTGAAGATCCAGCTATACCTCTCCAAGGCATATATCCAAAATATGCTTAAGTACACATCAAGGACATTTGTTCAACAATGTTCATAGTAGCTTTATTTGTAATAACAAGAACCTGGAAACAACCCAGATGTCTCTCAACAGAGAAATAGATACAGAAATTGTGGTACATTTACACAATGGAATACTCCTCAGCAATTAAGATCAAGGAAATCATGAAATTTGCAGGCAAATGGTAGGAACTAGAAAAGATCATCCTGAGTGAGGTATCCCAGAAGGAGAAAAACACACACAGTATATACTCACTTACAGGTGGATATTAGACATATAATATAGGATAAATATACTAAAATCAGTACAGCTAAAGATGCTAATCAAGAAGGAGTACACTGGGTAAGATGATCAATCCTAACTCAAAAAGAAGAATGGGAGGACTTCTTTTCCTTCCTTCTGATCCTAGTCAATTAGGTCTCATCAGGAGTGGCTGCATTGTCATCTTCTGTGGCCTGGTAATGCTGCTTCCCCCTCAGAGGGAGGTAATTAAAGAGCAGGTCAATCAGTTCATGTCAGAGACAGTCCTTGTTCCTATCACAATGGAACCCACTTGGATACTGAACTGCCATGGGCTACATCTGTGCAGGGGTCTTAGGTTATCTCCATGCATAGTCCTTGGTTGGAATAGCAGTCCTCCCCTATCAGTGGACTTGGGGAGGGTCATGCATGCAGAGGGTGGAGGAAGGGAGGGATTGGGACGGGAGGAGGAGGGGAACCATGGGGGGGATACAAAGTGAGTAAAGTGTAATTAATAAAGAAAAATAAAAAAGAGACGAATGGGATGGACATTGGGAGAAGGGAAAAAACAGGAAACAGGACAGAAGCCTATCACAGAGGGTGTCTGAAAGACTACCCAGCAGGGTATCAAAGCAGATGTTGATATTCATAGCCAAACTTTGGGCAGAGTGCAGGGAATCTTATGAAAACGTGGGAGATAGTAAGACCTGGAGAGGACAGGAACTCCATAAGGAGAACAACAGAACCAGAAACATCTGACCAAAACATCTTAAGGAGGAAAAGAGGGAAGATGAGTGGGACTGGGAGGAGATGAGGAAGGGGGCTTCAGGGAAGATACCAAGTGAATAAATTGTAGTAAATAATAATAATTAAAATGCAAAAAAATCCTAAGAAGAAATGTAGTTGAAAATATTAGTATTCTACAGATAAAATAATAATGTCTACATTATTATTTAGTGTGAAGCCTAAAGAAAAACAAACGCAATACTCATTATGCTTTCATTATGTACAATTATTTTAGATGGTTATTGTAAACCATCACCAACAGAGATAAAAACAAAAAAAGAACAAACAAGCAAGCAAACAAACAAACAAAAACAAACTAACAAAAAAACTCAACAGAAACACTGAAGGTAAGAATTGTGCTCTTTTGTGAAAGGTAATTTGATTATTAAATGTAACACTTATAGCTTTAAAATATTGTAAATTATTTAGAGAAATATTTTGCTATAAAATTATTTGTACCTTTACTGTAGCCAATTTAGAAAATGTATAGCTAGAAATTAAATTAAATTAAATCTTTATCAAAACATTTACTTTTTTGGTGGAATACCATGTACAATCGTATACATAATTATCATTGGGCAGTTCACAATCTCGTTACCCAGCATCCAAAAGCTTAATTATGAATGCACTGATAATGACTAGTTTGTCAGGCTGAGTTATAGCATATTAATTAACTAAATTAAACGCACTTATTTCAAATACTTTGGTAATAACAGACTAAGGACTCCAAAATCAATTTATTCCACAAAAGCAACAGGAAAAATGTTTAAAAAAAACATTTCAGAACCCTGAAAATTAGCCAAAGTTCTCTAACAATGAAAATGTAGCAATTTCAAGCAGAAAAATATCTGTATCTCAATGGGAGAAGTACACTCTAAGGCATTTTCTTTCTCCCTATGGCTGTCCTCATCCCAGCTTGGTGAAACTCTCCAGCCTGATTAGGGCAGACCTTGGAACAGCAGCATCTTGGCAGTCATAGGAGGACTTGAAGCAACCTCAAGGCACCACCTACAATGAGTTGCTTCCCCTATACCTTGAATCAGCACTTGCCCTCCCTATGTTGGTTTAGAGGGGATTTGGAAGACTAGTATTATCAAAAGGAAGTTTGGAAAACTCTGACACATTCCTGGAGACTTGGAATGACGTGGTTGCAAGTAGAGATCTGGGTGTTCCCTGGAAAGAACTCGAAAGGTTTCCTCCTGTCTTTTGTGGCTGATCTTCATTTTCATGATCTCTAAGATTTAGTAAGACACAGTGGTGAGTCGTTAGAGCTCTGAAGACCTGCCCATCCACTCACACAGGTGAGTTCTGGCTAAGTCATTTTAGGAACATGCTGACTAATTATTATCTAAGTGAATAACTTAATACGTATGGGATCCATGGAGAAAGATCTTCGTTAGTCAAGGAAACCTGGCTCAGCATGACTTATTTAGCCAAGCTTATTCAAACTTCTACAATCTCACACCAGGCCAGTTTGTTTTAGACCTTTTTAAGTCCAGTGCAATTTTGGAAAAAAAAAAAATCCTGTAACAACACTCGCAAACACATGTGCACAAGAAAGCTTAAGGTATGGCTCCATGAACTCTTTTGCAAACTACATGTGACCTCTAGGATGAAGATGGAATCTATAGCTTAAGGACCTATAGCTTAAGGATCTGGTGTGGTCTCTGACCAAGATAACATAGAGGTCAGTAGGCTATAATATAAACGTAGCATCTCTCCTAAAGTTGGGTTGTATTGACTGAAAAACAAAGCTACAACTAAATTTCTAGGGAAGGGGCATCTGGGATAAACATTCAGGATTGGGGTGAAGTCTGACTCTACAGATCCCAAAGGTCACCAGGTTCTTAACAGTCATTCCCAACCTCCTTGGTGGAAAACAGCTGTACATTTCCTTCACTGAGGAGACAACCTTGCATGATTAACATTCTTGGTTTCCCCAACGCTTATCTGTGAGCACTTCTGTCCTTTACACATATAGACTTCATTAATCAGACATCCCACGAATATTCATCAGCAGTCTCCCTGAAGAATTATAGCTTTATAAAAGTACAAGTAACAAAAATAGGCAAATCATTTATTCCTTCGGAAACACCTATTTATAAACACACCTTTGTGTGTGCTTTTCTCTCAAACGGTTTAGTAGTGCCCTACTCCTGATGGCTATCATCTGTGCCTTTGCCATGCTGGATCCTCACCTTATCTTAGCCAGTACCCCATCACCGTTCCCTCCAACAGCTTAAAGTCTTCTCACTTTATTGTGCAAAGCAGCTGGGCTTTCTCCATTTCCATCCATGATATGCATATAATCTTGACTTTGGGAGTTGGAAAATTATTGTACCTGTTCAGAAAGAATTGATACGTATAACAAAACAAAAATTAAAATGAAAATAAAACAACCAATAAAAATGCATATAAATAGAGGAAATAACCAAGCAACAAGATTTATTTCTTTTTAATCACACCAAATATCATTCCATTAATAAAGAATTTCATTTAAAATGTATTTTATTTGGTATTGAAATTTTTATTGACCTCAATAATTTTGAAATTTTTTTGTGGCTAATTATGTATTCATAACTAAAAGTGTATGCATTATGTTACCATATGAGGCAGACTTGTAACAGATCTCCTGGTTTCTTTTTAAGGAATTTAAATAGTAAAGTTAAGCAATGTATCAAATTGCTTTTTTTTCTGTGTATGTTCATTCTAAAAAAATTTAGCTTTGATTTATTCATTCCCATCTGAATAGAGAGGATGCATCAGAACGGGCAAGGCCTTTATTTTCCTATTTTCTCCTGTATTAAGACATTCCACACCATCTCTTTAGCCAAAGGAACTACACATCGTCTTACATGACTTCTTCGTCGTCTTCTTCTTCTTCTTCTTCTTCTTCTTCTTCTTCTTCTTCTTCTCCTTCTACCTGTTTACTTGGAATTAAATGGAACTCTGTGTTAACAATTGTCCATCCACAAATCTTAGTATGTGTGAAAATTCACATAACAATTAAGATTATCATTAACTGACAAGAAGTTACTTAAAGGACTAGAAATATATTTATCCATAAATGTATTTGTATTAAAGCATAATGTAAGTTCAAAACACAGAGTTATTTAGCATGAATATTTATTAAGAACTGGGTTTATTGGAAAAGCTATGTTTTTATATATTCATAATTTAGTTGGAAAAATACCCCAACAAAAGCAACATTAAGAGAAGAAGGGTATTTTCTGGTCTTCAGTTCAAAGATACAGCTCACTATGTTGGGAAAATGATGACTACAGGAACTTGAAGCAACTGATCACGTTGGGCCCTTGCTCATATTTTCTGATTACACACATACACAGAGACATGGTGCAGTGGTCAGTTTCTGTGACTCTGTAATTAGCCACAGTTTTAATAAACTTAGCACAACTGTCTCTTTAATTTAGGTGGTATAATAATATAATAAAGTGATAAAATGTGACTGTGGCTCAGCTTCCATTACATAGCTCAATTTGTTAACAACGAGTTAGAGATCGAAAAATTTAAAGAGAATTCCCCTGCAAGCATGGTCTTAGTAAAATAGTGGCAAGAAGAGGTCGTACATTTTTATTATTTTAAGTTTGTTGCTTTCAAGTTTATAAGATGATTTCATGCTTCTAACGTACTCAGACAAAACTGAAAATTACTTCAGAATGACAAGTAACCTCTATGCCTTTTACAGTTTTATCTTTGAAAACTATAAAACTCATTGACATTAAAATCTAATTTAGTTACTATTTATATGTAATTTAAAAAGACTCAATACTCAGAAATGATCACCAAGAATAAATTAATGCTATCAGTTTCTTAATTGCAACTCAAATACACTCTGTCTTCTTAAAATTAGACAGTTCCAAGGTCTTTCATTTTTTATACCAGATCGAAGTCCAGAGTTTATATGAATTTCTCCAAATCTGTATCAAATGCTACCCTTCAGAGACCAATAATCTACAGTGAAATAATAAAGCTTTTTTGAGAAATCCTACAAACCATAACTATGTATTAAGCAAAAAATATTTCGTTGATATTTAAAAAAAACAAATGCTTTTGCTACAAATAAATGATTGTCTTCCACTCAATAGCTATGGCAATATTTAAGATATTACCTTCTGGAAGCATAAAATAATACAGGCAATTATACATACAAACACACATACAATGTGCTAAGACACCTGAGTTTAATCATGAATATATTCAGTATAATTTATTCTGGAAATTGTTCACAGAATTTCACAATGAAACAATGCTTGCAGACCACTATTTCAAGTGGAATCTAGATGGTTTAAAATAATGATTGTTCCACTCCACCTAGCATGTAGATGAACAATCTCATTTCTGTCCATCCTCCTGTATCATACAATCACTGCATTTGACTAGGTTTTTCATGATATGAAATTCATTATAAATTAATTCTTAGAAAACCTCATTTAATTCCGTAATCATTCCACCTGTGTTATTTAACTGTAATATAAAACTAAAATTCCCATCCCATTTCTGAATTCTGAGCTGTGCATATTTTCATGCATTACCTTTCCTAAAGTTAAAGTCAGTTTACTAACCACTTTTGAAATCCCAGGCAACTAAATTTCACAGAGAGGGCCAAGTCATGGTTAGTTTCTGTGAATAACACATAGTTTTAATATAACCCTTAATACAACCATTTCTTCAATTTAGGTAGTTATAATAATATAATAGAAAGATAAAATGTGACTCTTTCTATCTCAGTTTCAATTATGTGTCCAAGAAAATAAAATTGTGCACACTTCTCTCAGAAGTTCAAAGTGACATGCATGATCACTGAAGCAGGACCTTAAAATAAAAATTCTGAAAACTAATCTGTTGAGTCTTAATTAAGTTTATCAAATCCATAGAGAAGCTGAGAGGGGGGGATTTTAAATAATGTCATGGTGCCTAGAATTCTTGTGAGCTTGGATTCGGGTGTTTTTAAAGGAAGTGCTCAGAAATCTCTGGAACTGCTTGTTGAGCTTAATCTGCAGCTTAGTTGTAGGAAACTTCTTCATGAGCAGAAATCAAAGTGGAATCAGAATTCTAAGGATTTGGTAAGCATGGGGGAGGGGGTTCTAATCATACAACAAACAAAAGTTTAATTCAAACTGAAGGAATGTTGAACCAAATTCCACTGGAGCATGAATATTTCTCGTTTGGTTCATTTTAAATGATGTTTCTGGAGTTTGGGATATAATGAGGTTATCTCAACAGAAAGTGTCCGGTCCATGAAGGAGCAGCAGCAAAACAGTCTAGAACTCTTGGAATGTCATCCACCAGTTAGCAGAAACACAATGGGTGTATCTCCACATGGCACAGCCCCGAGAACTAAATGTCCTGAGAACTTCATGCTTCCATGGAGTATAACTCTGCTTCTTATCCTTGTGTGCCTCATAATCCTCCTAATATATGAATTGTGTGAAAACTCTCAGGGGCTTCAAGCCCCTAACTAGGCTAGCAGTATGTCACTTACATTTTAACAATGCTTGATCTCATTCAGGCATTGTTGCTGGAGCAGTTTAAAGATTTAACTACCACCCTTGAAAAGAATCTAGAGATATAGTTTGTTAACAATGATCACTACCCTCAGAAAGAATTTGGAAAAATAGGTTGTTTAGGAAGGTTAAGTAAAGATGTTTTTGATAGTGGCTCTGATGGAGAAAATCTTACAGAACAATTTAAAGTTCAGAAAAGTACATTCTTAATAGTAAAACCAGGGACTTTTTAAGAAACAATAGCCCAAGGTAGGGCTGGCTGAGTAACACTCTGAAACTGGGTACCCGCTTGATGAGATGACAATTAATTTCCTTACACCTGTTTTTGTCCTCAGCTTCCTAATATGATTTAATAAAATTATTAATGAGTAGATGTGCACCTTAAAGATATAAAGTAGAGATATCTGGTTGTCTTATATAAAAGTGTAGATTTGTGATTCTTTTAAGACGTTTATAAGATTACATTTTAACATAATTGATTTTCTTTGTAACAACAAATTGCAACCTGCAGAAAAGCTGTTTGAGAAATTACCTTGCTTGTTCACCTTGTTAATTTATAACAAGTTGTTTAGTTACAAGTGTATATGGGTTTTGGCGAATAACTTGTTTTTCATGTTTGTTTTTCACCCATGATGTGTTGAACATTTGATCATGTGAGAGTATCAGGGAACATGCTTTTCCATATGCTCATTGTAATCATTCACTTATGAGATCTATAGGCTAGGGTCAGAAGGAAGGGGAGGAAGACCTCCCCTATTGGTGGACTTAGGGAGGAGCATAGGGGAAGATGAGGAAGGGAGAGTGAGATTGGGAGGGAATGAGGGAGGTGTTACAGCTGGGATACAAAGTGAATAAACAGTAATTAGTAAAAAAATAAAAAAGAAAATACAATTTAACTACAATGTGATTTTTGTAATGCTTGAAAGATCTTGCTGGGATAGTCAAGCTGTGGGGGGGGGAGTAAAAGTGTGGTTTGGAACTTGCTCTTGGGAATGTGTTCCATCTATTAATATACATGTATGTAAGATGGTTTGGAACTCCATGTTTGGAGTTTGTTCCATTCACCACGGTGTATGTGTATATTTCTGTATGTAAGGTTGGGTTGGAGCTCACTCTCTCAAGTTTACTCCATCCATCCAGTATGTGAATGTGTATGTATGTATGTATGTATGATGTATGTACATATATTGTATACATATGTATGTACGTGTATATGTATATGTAAAATAGAAGAAGCCTGTAAGAGAAGCTAAGTAAAGAGAAGTTAAATAAAGAAAAGAAACTGGTTGAACCTACCTGTTGGACTCTGTCTTCATCGTCAAGAGTAAGTGTGTGTGTGCACGTGTGTGTGATCTTTTTTTCTCTCCTTTTTTTCTTTGATGCTTACCACAATCAGTGGAAGCCCCATGTAGGAGCTCCCACTTACATAGTATTTGTAAGGCCCACTTGGAAGCCATCAGCACTGGCTCGCTGCCAGTAATGTCATTCTAGCCCCTCAGTTTGCCACCATCAGTTCCACCCCTGGAAGATTACCCTCAGAAAAAGTCTGCTGGGTCACACTGTGATTCAATTGCCCCCAGTTGAATGTCAAAGCTGGATTTCGACAAGAAAGAAGCTACAAATGAGATGGAATTCCAGAAGATCATGATTGCTACTTAGGTAACAAATTAGAAGGGGTGACTTACCTTATAGAAAGCAGAGGAAGCATGAACCATTCATCCTACCCAGATAAGTCAAATCTAATAACTATTGGTAACCCAGAGAAGCCAATGCTAGAACACCCTGTTTGGAGAATGTCAGTGAAACCCTAGCCATGGACATTCCCTTCTGTTCATCCAGTTTCAATCTTGGGTGAGCCAAAAAGATAACAGGGTATAGAATGTGTTTGTGATTCACAGAAGGAGAACCTGTGATATCACATTCACTTCATGGAAATAATTCCTAACTAGGCCACAGAGAAAGAGGATCCAGACAGTCCTGATGAGACCAGATAGGCTAGGGTCAGATAGTAGGGGAGGAGGACATTCCTTTATCAGAGAACTATGAAGGGGCATAGGGAGGAAAGAGGGAAAGGGGGGGGGGATCTGGAAGAGATGAGGGTTGGGGCTACAGCCATGATAAAAAGTGAATAAATTTTAATAAATAATAATAATAAAGAAAAATGAAAAGGTCATTCAGATAACAATAGGTGGAATAAATTATGGTATAGACATACAGAAATATTCATTTATAATGAATTAATATAATAAATATATGTTCAGGAAAAAAGAAAATCTAAGATGGTAGACAAAGAAAATTATGAAGGAATGTTTAATTAGGACTATAATTTTGTAACAGTTATTTTTGTGAACAGAGGCTTTTGATAACTGAAATCAAAGGACTTACTACATAAAATAGAGCACAGAGCCTTGAGATGTAACTTGCATTTCACATAAAAAGTAGGCTACAAGCAACGCCCACAAAATGATTTGAACTTTTGAAAAGAAATGTCCAGGTATAATGTTTGTTTGATCGTATCTTTTGTGTTGATACATCCACTAATCAAAAAGTCAAGAACACCATCTTAGTTAGAAATCATAAATAATATAAAAAATAAATATCATATCAGGAAGAGTGGTGGTTTAGGAGGAAACGGGAGAGGAAAATCACAAATTTCAACTAAAGCGAGAAAAACCTGAAAAGGAAAATGAAACAAGCAAGAAGTAATTTGGAGAAAACGGGAAAGCCGTCTGGGAAAGCCGATGAGCACGCTCACCTCTGTTCATCCAGGTGTGGTCCACAATCATTGCACTTTACTGCGTAGGTTACAATGTGAAGATTATTAGGAAACAATGAAAGAAAACCACAGAAAGTTCTGAAATAGTAATTATTCCACTAAAATGACCTAAAAACTCTATCTCAGAGAGAAGAGATAGTACAGACAAATTTCTAGGCTGTTTAATTAATGAAAATTAATAAGACAAACCAAAAACACATGAGAAGAAGAAATGCCGTATTATCAGATCATTGATAGTATTGCAAATGAAGCAGAATATGACCTCCTAAAATAATGAATATCAACATATTCAAAGACACTCAGAGGTATAGAAACAAAATTTTCTAAGACCATGAGATAATTGTAATGGATATTAAATTGTGTTCATGGTTTGGATAAAGCATATTTGATCATGAACTTAGTTGTTTGATTGATGTCTACAATGCAGTGACAGTGTCAGTGCTCAGAACAAATAAATAGAACTGTAAAAAATAGTGGAAATAAATATACCCAAATAACTTCTTTGGGTATTTGCTTTCAGGTGTTTTTAATAAATCACTGTTTTTGGAAGTCGAGTAGCCGGACAATGCACTTTTAGCTTACTGACAATTTTGCTGTAGGTGACACTCTCACTTGAGCCATTGAAACTTTGAAACTACTCTCCAGTGAGTACTATTTCTTTATCCTCCCAGAGAAAGTTTTCTTTTCTCTATCTGCCTGATCTTTCCAGAGTAAGGATACCTCTTAATTTCTCTGTCTCCTCTGGAAAAAATGTCTCTTTTTTTTTAATTTTTCTTTTTCTTTTTAGTTACAATTTGTTAACTCTGTATCCCAGCTGTATCCCGCTCCCTCATTCCCTCCCCCTCCCCAACTCCCTCCCTAGTCTCCTCCCTGCCCCTTTCCAAGTCCACTGATAGGGGAGGACTTCCTCCCCTTTCATTTGACCCTGTTTTATCAGGTATCTTCAAGACTGGCTGCAAAGTCCTCCTGTGTGGCCTAACAGGACTGCTCCTCCCCTGGGGGGGGGGGGGTCAAATAGCCTGCCCTTGAGATCCTCTTAGAAATAGTCCTTGTTCCCCTTACTTTGGAAAACTACTTGGTTACTGAGCTACCACGGGCCACATCCGAGCAGAAGTTCTATGTTATATCCATAGATCTTAATAAATAACTTCATGGTTACCAGTTTACTGGATAAGGAACTAAAAATTAATGAGCCATAATGCTTTGTTAGGAGTGCGATGTTTTCATTAATTACAGTTTATTCACTTTGTATCCCCCATGTAGCTCCCTCGTTCCCACCCTCCCCAATCTCACTCTCCCTCCCTCTTCCCCACCTGTGCCCCTCCTCAGTCCACTGATAACAGAAGACCTCCTCCCCTTCCCTCTGACCCTGGTCTATCAGGTCTCATCAGGAGTAGTTGCATTGTCTTCCTCTGTGGCCTGGTAAGGCTCTTCTCCCCTCATGGGGAAGTGATCAAAGAGCAGGCCAATCAGTTCATGTCAGAGACAGTCCCTGTGCCCATTACTATGAAACCCACTTGGACACTGAACTCTCATGGGCTACCTCTGTGCAGGGGTTCCAGGCCACCTCCATAAATGGTCCTTGGCTGGGGTAACAGTCTCAGAAAAGAACCACGTGCCCAGACATTTTTGGATCTGTTGCTCTCCCTGTGGAGCTCCTGTCCCCTCTAGGTCTTTCTAGCTCTCCTTTCTTTCATAAGATTTCCTTCATTCTGCCCAGTTTGGCTATGAGTCTCAGCATTTGCCTTGATACCCTGCAGGGTAGAGCCTTTCATAGGCCCTCAGTGGTAGGCTCCTGTCCTGTTCCCTGTTTTCTCCCTCCTACATTGTTCATCCTTTTTGCCTTTCTGAATGGGGTTTGTGCATTTTAGCCAGAGTCCTCCTTCTACTTTAGCTTCCATAGTTGTACAGATTTAATATGTTTATCCTTTATTATATGTCTCATGTCCACTTATGAGTGAGTATATACCCTGTGTATGTTTCTGCTTCTGGAATACATCACTCAGGATGATCTTTTCTAGTTACCAGAATTTACCTGCAAATTTCATGGTTTCCTTGTTTTTTTATCACTGAGTAATATTCCATTGTGTAGATGTACCACAATTTCTGTATCCATTCCTCAACTGAGGGGCATGTGGTTTGTTTTCAGCTTCTGGCTCTTACAAATAAAGTTGCCACAAACATGACTGAGCAAATGTCCTTGTTGTATACTTGAGTATCTTTTGGATATGTGCCTAGGAGTGGTATGGCTGAATCTTGAGGAAGCACTATTACTAATTGTCTGAAAAAGTGCCAGATTGATTTCTAAAGTGGTTGTACAAGTTTACATTCCCACCAGCAGTGGAGGAGGGTTCTCCTTTCTCCACATCCTCTCCAGCACATGTTGTCACTTGAGTTTTTGATCTTAGCCATTCTGACGGGTGTAACATGGAATCTCAGGATCATTTGATTTGCATTTCCCTGCTGACTGAGGATGCTGAACATTTCTTTAAGTGTTTCTCTGCCATTTGATATTCCTCTGCAGAGAATTCTGTGTTTAGCTCTGTAACCCATTTTTTAATTGGATTACTTGATTTGTTGTTGTTTAACTTCTTGAGTTCTTTATATATACTGGATATTGGTCCTCTGTCAGATATAGGGTTGGTGATGATCCTTTCCCAATCTGTAGGCTGTCGTTTTGTTTTGATGACAGTGTCCTTTGCTTTACAGAAGCTTTTCTGTTTCATGAGGTCCCATTTATTGATTGTTACTCTTAGAGCCTGCGCTGTTGGTGTTCTGTCCAGGAAGTTGCCTCTGTGCCAATGAGTTCAAGGCTCTTCCTCACTTTTTCTTCTAACAAGTTTAGTGTGTCTTGTTTTATATTGAGATCTTTGATCAACTTGGACTTTAGTTTTGTGCAGGGTGTTAAGTACGGATCTATTTGCATTTTTCTACATGTAGACATCCAGTTAGAATAGCAACATTTGTTGAAGATGCTATCTTTTTCCCATTGTATGGTTTTTAGCATCCTTGTCAAAAATCAGGTCTCCATAAGTGTATGGGTTTATTTCTGGTTCTTCTATTTGATTCCATTGATACACCATTCTCTTTCTATGCCAGTACCATGCAGTGTTTATTACTGTTGCTCTATAGTACAGCTTGAGATCAGGGATGGAGATACCTCCAGAAGATCTTTTATTTTTTCATTCTGGGTTTCTTGTTATTCCATTTGAAGTTGAGAATTTTTCTTTCCAGGTCTGTAAAGAATTGTGTTTATAATTTGATAGGCATTGCATTGAATCTCTAGATTGCTTTTGGTAAGATGGCTATTTTTAATATGTTAATCATGCCAAGCTATGAGCATGGGAGATTTTTTGCAGCTTCTGATATCTTCTTCTAATTCTTTCTTCAGAGACTGGAAATTTTTTTAATATAAATCTTTGATTTGCTTGGTTAGGATCAAACCAAGGTACTTTATGTTCATTGTGGCTATTGTGAATGGGTATAATTTTCCTAATTTCTTTCTTAGCCCTTTTGTCTTTTGTATACAGGAGGGCTACTGGTTTTTTTTCTTTGTTTGTTTGTTTGTTTGTTTTGAGTTAGTTTTGTATCCAGCCACTTTGCTGAAGGTGTTTATCAGCTATAGAAGTTAGCTGGTAGAATTTTTGGGGTCACTCAGGTCTACTATCATATCATCTGCAAATAGTGATACTTTGACTTCTTCCTTTCCAATTTGTATCCCCTTGATCTCCTTGTCTTATTGCTCTATCAAGGACTTCAAGAACCATGTTGAAGAGATTTGGAGAGAGTGAGCAGCCTTGCCCTGTCTCTGATTTCAGTGGGATTGCTTTAAGTTTCTCTCTGTTTAGTTTGAATTTGGTTAAAGGCTTGCTGTATATTGCATTTACTATGTGTAGATGTGTACATTGTATCCCTGATTTCTCCAAGACTTTAAATATGAATGGGTGTTGGATTTTGTCAAATGCTTTTTCAGCATCTAAGGAGATGATCATGTGTTTGGTTTTCTTTTCTTTCAGTTTGTTTATATGGTGGATCACATTGATTGATTTCCATGTATTGAACCACCAGTGCTTACCTGGGATAAAGCCTACTTGGTCAAAGTGGATGATATCTTTGATATGTTCTTGTATTCATTTTGCAAGTATTTTGTTGAGTATTTTTGCATCAATGTTCATAAGGGAGATTGTGCCTGAAATTCTGTTTCTTTGTGGGGTCTTTATGAGGTTTAGGTACCAAGGTGATTATGGCTTCATAAAATGAGTTTTGTAGTGTTCCATCTGTTTCTATTTTGTGGAATAGTTTGAAGAGTATTGGTGTTAGCTCTTCTTAGAAGATCTGATAGAATTCTGCTCTGTAAACCATTTGGCCCTGTTTTTTTTGTTTTTTGTTTGTTTGTTTGTTTGTTTTTGGACAGGAGACTTTTGATGACCGCTTCTATTTCCTTAGGGGATATTGGACAATTTAATTGAGTTACCTGGTCTTGATTTCAGCTTTGGTAAGTGGAGTCCATTAAGTACATTGTCCAAGAGCCTGCCATTGAGTTCCTGTCAGAAATAGCCTCCCCCCAAGGGAGGAGCAGTCCTGCTAGGCCACAGAAGAGGACTTTGCAGCCAGTCCTGAAGATACCTGATAAAACAGGGTCAGATGAAAGGGGAGGAGGTCTTCCCCAATCAGTGGACTTGTAAAGGGGCAGGGAGGAAATGAGGGAGGGAGGGTAGGATTGGGAGAGAATGAGGAAGCAGGATACAGCTGGGATACAGAGTTAATAAAATGTAACTAATAATAAAAATTTTAAAAAAGAAAATTTTTCATTTCATTTAGATTTTCAAATTTTATGGCATATAGACTTTTGAAGTAAGACCTAATGATTTCTTTTTCTTTTTTTTTTTTTTTGGATTTCCTCAGTATCTGTTATTATGTCATCCTTTTCATTTCTGATTTTTTAAATTTGGATAGTGTTTTTCTGCCTTTAAGTTAGTTTGGATATGGGTTTCTCTATCTTGTTGATTTTCTCAAAGAACCAGCTCCTGGTTTCATTGATTCTTTGAATTGTTTTATTTGTTTCTAATTAATTGATTTTAACCATGTGTTTGATTATTTCCAGATATCTACTACTCTTTGGTGTGTCTGATTCTTTTTCTATAGGGCTTTTAGGTGAGCCATTAAGTTGCTTCAATGAGATGTTTCAAATTTCTTCTTGAAGGCACTTAGTGCTAAGAAATTTCTCTTAGCACTGTTTTTAACGTGTGCCATAATTGTGGGTATGTTGTGTCTTCATTTTCATTGAATTCTAGGAAGTCTTTGAATTCTTTCTTTATTTCTTCCCTAACCCATCTGTCATTTAGAATCAACTTGTTCAGTTTCCATGTGTGTATAGGCCTTTTGTTATTTTGTTATTTCTATTGTTGAGCTCCAGCTTTAGTTCATGATGATCAGAAAGGATACAAGGGATTGTTTCAATCTTCTTGTATCAGTTGAGGCTTGCTTTTGTGACCAGTTCTATGGTCTATTTTGGAGAATGCTCCATAAAGTTCTAAGAAGAAGATAAATTCTTTTCTGTTTGGGTGAAAGTTTCTGTAGATATCTGTTAGGTCCATTTTATTAATGACCTCTGTTAGGGTTATTGTGTTTTTGTTTAATTTCTGTTTTGTTGACCTGTCCTTTGTTGAGAGTGGAGTGTTGATATCTCCCACTATTAAATTGTGGAGATCTATGTGTAGTTTAAATTTTATTAATGTTTCTTTAACAAATGTGGGTGCCCTTGTATTTGGAGCATAGATGTTCAGGATTGTGATGTCTTCCTGTGGAATTTTTGCTTGATTAGTATGAAGTGTCCTTCCTCATCTCTTTCTATTAATTTTGGTTGAAAGTTTATTTTATTAAATATTAGAATGGCTACTCCTGCATGCTTCCTGTGCACATTTGCTTGGGAAACCATCTTCCAGCCCTTTACTCTCAGGTAATGTCTATCTTTGTGACTTAAGTGTGTTTCTTGTATGCGATAGATTGTTGTGTCTTTTTTATACATCCATTCTCTTAGTCAGTGTTTTTTATTAGAGTATTGAGTCCATTGATGTTGAGAGCAATTAATGACCAGTGGCTGTTAGATCCTTTGATTTTGATGTTAGCTGTGATAGTGTGTTTGTGTACTTGGCTACTTTTTGTTTTGCTGTGTTTGAGGTTATTTATTTCCTGTGTTTTCTTGAAAGTAGTTAGTTTTCTTGGATTGTATTTTTCCTTCTAGTATCTTTTGTAATGCTGGATTTATGTGTAGATATTGTTGAAATTTGTTTTTGTCATTGAATATCTTGTTTTCTCTGTGAGGACAGAGAAGTCAGGTGTGATTCTGATGGGTTTGCCATTATATGTTACTTGGCCTTTTCCCCTTTTATCTTTTAGTAATTTTTTGTTGTTGTTGTTCTGTATACTTACTGTTCTGATTATTATGTGGCAGGGGGATTTTCTTTTCTAGTCTGATTTATTAAGTGTTCTGTAGACCTCTTGTATTCTTATAGGCCTCTCCTTTAAGTTGGGGAAATTTTCTCCCATTATTTTGTTGAAAATATTTTCTGGGCCATGGAGGAGGAAATCTTCTTTTTCTTCTATTCCTATTTTTCTTAGGTTTTGTCTTTTCATGTTGTCTTGGATTTCTTGGATGCCTTCTGTCAGAAATTTTTTAGATTTATTATTTTCTTTGATGGAGACATGGATTTCTTCCATTGTATCTTCCACACCTGAGATTCTTTCTTCCATCTCTTGGAGTCTCTTGCTTATGCTTACCTCTGTAGTTCATTTATTTCCTAAATTCTCCCTCTCCATGGTTTCCTCCATTTGTGTTTTCTTTAATTTTTTCCAATTCTATCTTCAGATCTTGAACCATTTTTTTATTTTCTTCACCTGTATGACTGTATTTTCCTGTTTTTCCTTCAATTCCTTCACCTGTTTCACCTGTTTATTTGAAAAATCCAATCCTCTTTTTCCTCTTTTTTTTTTTTTTTTTTTTTTTTTTTTTTTTTTTTTTTTTTTTT